>NC_057808.1:533391841-533567050 GCF_018294505.1 Triticum aestivum | reverse complement strand
AGACCGAGCCTTCAAATTATTCCTTTGTTTGCAGGTACACTATTACATGTGTTTTGTAGACAACCATTATATGTGTTGCTTGCATATTGCGGAACAATGTAGGTTTTGCGCAATGTGTGCACAAGTTTTTGTCTTCGTTTATTTTGAGTTTCATTTATTTCTTCATGGTGATACCGATGCATTAATCCATTCTACCTTACACTTACTTCAAGTGACATCTATGTCCTTTTTGTTTACTAATCACTTGATAAGAAAAAAAATGATTGGCAGGGGTAAAAACCAAGGTGACTTGCCAATTGAGGGTCGTGCAAATTATATAGACCTTACATTTTGGGGTGGAAGGGAAAACCCTCTCCTCTCGTCCCCCGCGTCGCCTCTCTGGCGACTCGGACGGAGCCCTCGTCCGCGCCGCCGGGCCGCCGCCGCTCACCCCCCTTTCCCCTCGCCGTCGCCGGAGGAGGCCGCCGGGCTAAGCCCGGGCGGCGGAAGGCGGCGGCGGGGTCTTCCTCTTCCTCTTCTTTCGTCTGGCGGCGGAAGGAGTTGGAGGCGGATCTGGCGCTCCCCTCGACGGCGGCTTCCCCTGGCGGAGCCCGACCAGGCGGCGTGGCGCGCGGCTACTGCGGCAGCGTCGGTGTCGCTGTGCCTTGCGGAGGGATCGTTGCCCAGCGACCGCGGCGCCCTCCCTCCCCATCCTTCGATGTGGCCTTGGCCCATCTGGCGGTGGAGGTTCTCGGCGATGCGCGAGGCTGCGGCTTCCCGGCGGCTCTCTTCCTGCCGGCCCTTTTGCAGCGAGGCCCTCTGCAAGCTCATCGATCTGGTCAGGCCCTCCCTTGCCTCTGGATCTAGTGTTGCAAGCTCCGGGCCGATGGGCCTGGTCTAGCTCCTCTAGTGGTGATGTCGTCGGCGGTGGTGGACTGGTTGCCGGGGCGGCGGCCCCGGGTTTGGTGGTGGCGGCTTCGGCCCGGGGGCGGAGCGCATCTTGGCACGGCGGATCGAGGGGTCCCGTGCCTAGATTGAAGTCGGCCTCGACATGTTCTGCGGTGGTTGGTGGTCTGTCGTGTGGGATGCAGGTGGTCGAGGCATCTCCGGGAGAAATCCTCTTCTCCGGAATCGACGATGGCGGCGCCCGTGGGTGTCACGATCTTTCCTGAAAGCGTCGTTGTGGAGGTGTGGTCACCCCTCTCCCCGCGGCCTTGGCTCCGGAGGGAAACCTCTGATCATCTGGATCGGGCGATGGAGGCGTCCTAGCGCCTTTCTCCTCCTTGGGGGCATCGTCTTGAAGCGGACTACAACTAGGAGACCGATGGTTGTGGGTGGCTGGTTGGTCGAGGCCAGGGGCGTCAATGTCTGTTTGGCAATGATGATGGCGCCAAGATGAGTTGGGGTCGTGGCTCGGGCTTTGGTAGTCGGTCTATCCGGCGTGTCCGATGTGCTCTTCCGTGGTTGCTTGGTTGTTGTGGAGTCGAATCTGCGGTGGATTGTGTCCAAGTGGTGACGATGACAGGCACTCGGCGGTCGTTCGCGGAGGACTCGGTCGGCGCAAGCCCTGCATATTTCCCTCGCAAAGATTGTCGTCAAAGTCGAAGCTGTCGTTCGCTGGCGCGTGTGGCCATCTGTTGGCATGTGGCTAGGTTGGCCGGTGGTGTCCATTTTCTAGGCTGAGTTAGTTGTATCGGTTTTAGCCCGGTTTTCCGCAAATTAACCTGGCAATTCTTACTCTCTCTTAATCAATGAAATGGCAAGTTTTTTGCCTCGTTTCAAAAAAAACATTTGGGGGTGGAGGGAGTACCATGCATGATCTTTGATATCTACTACTAGTACTTTCTACTTTGTGAGATTGTTGGACTAATTGCAGCATGATGATAAATGTTATGTTGAGATTCGTCGAGTTGAGTATTATGTGGCTTAATGGATCGATACATGCTATCTACAATGATACATATATGTTACATATTTGTGAAATGTCAAGTTTTTACAAAGGATATAGACAAAAAGGAAGAAAAATCAAGCTGGCCCGTCAAGCTTCCTTAGCTAAACATTGGTGCTTGTGCTCGGCTCTTTCGACCTCCGCGGCTCCGACTTGGGGAGAGCCCAACCGAGTCTCGAGTTTTTTGTGCACCCCTACTCAACATGCCTCAGTGTGATAGTTATGGCGATGTCTACTCTTTGTTGAGAGTCTCACTTATGAGCTAGATTAGGTCGTTTGTACACATAGTATTAAGTAATAATGAATTTTTTTTGTGGGGTTGACATTTTTCTTTCAAAATATATTTGTGAACCCTGGGAATGACTATCCGCTATTACATAACCAAGGATTCGTCGAGACTATCGGGTTGACTACAATGGTGCAAATATTGAACACTTACTAGAGGAAATGTGAATACAGTGCAGTTTATGTGCTCTAGGTCAATTTCAGTTTCAGTTTCAATGTAATGTGTATCGTAATGTGAATACAATGCAGTTTAATTTTGTGAAGAATGATCATATACACTGACGAATGTGTCCGTCAAATATGACGCAATTGCTATATGGTTGCTCTTAGGTTGAACGTGCCATTCACTGAATTGGATGAGGCAATGGCCATCCATGCTTCACATTAATTATAGAATGTACTAATTAGTTCATCTAAAAAAGGAAGGCAATTAGTTCAAGTTTAATGAATTAAGACGACGATGCACGGTGTGCATGATTGTCTTACCACAGTCTGCACAGGAGTACGGATAGCAACAAAAAACAGATGGGCCAACCTATGCCTTCTTCGGTTCTTTGCAGGACACACCACCTATCCTGCACATACGCGCCCGTCCATCACACCACCCGTACGTGACAATGTGACACACATGATCCCATCCCAAGCCAGGCAAGACACACGACGCAGTCAACCGGGAGATGCTCGATTTTTACAATGATCGCCACTGCTGTTGGTAAATTAAATGATGGATATGGATATGTTTGCAGCACACCAAGCCATCCATCGTCGCTGTCACCCTGCGCGTAACACAATGCAACTACGCACACAAGGCAACTACTCCTACGTGCATAACCTCCCTCCACACCCCTCTTGCTGGAACGTAATGTCTGGTACACTTATTTTGAGACAGAGGCCTTTTTCTTTTGCGGAAAAGTATACTTTTTCTCTTATCCCTCAAATATCTTGGGAGTATATCTCTCGTAAGTATGGAAAGAAAGTCTCTTCTTTCCACAACTCCTAAATTTTCGAAAGGAGTGGTGCCAAAGCTAAGTGGCTCTAAATATCCACTTCTTTGATTTTTCCGGTGCGCTTTTTAGGCGCTATCTATATTAGACAGAAAGCACTTACATTTGAGACCGGGCACTTCGCCGCGTTAATCTCAGATAATTCATCAAAGCACGAAAGCTAGTTAGAAAATGTATTCCTATTTAAAGAGTGCCTAACCGCATGGATAAGGTCACATTAACCGGTCAATTTTGGATCCAATTCGGGATTTTTCAATCTCCTCAACTGAAAGCACACTATTATTATCAGTCTGGTCTCTCGAGATCACTCTTTCGGCCTCCTAGGGATAAGACACATAGGGCTAAAGAGAGAGCCAAACAAGGATCTTTCGTGTATAATCCTAAATAATCTTGAATTGTTATCAGTTCCAGTATGTAGACCAAATAATAAAATGCAAGCAAAAGTTCCTAGATTCTTGCATTTCGTTTGTTGCTTTGCATGAACATTTAGATATTGCAAAGCAAACTCCCTGAATTCGGAATTTCATAGATAGAGAAGGACGGGCAAGAAGAGAGAGACTGGCCCTGAGATTTCATTAACAAAAAGGTGCATTGGCGGTCTCACTTCTTCTTCATGAGTAACATACAAATTTATTGCACAATAATAATGACTCATCCACATGATGCATTGAAAATTACAAATTTGAACGCCACAGAGATAGTGAAGGCTTTGTGGGATGTCGGTTTTGCGTCTTCATGCTGCACGATGCCGATCGTGGCGCCGGACTCTCTTCATCAGACAGAGCTAGGATAGTGGGGAAGAAAAGAGAAGAAAACGGCATGTGGCCTTATAGAGTGGTGCTGAAACGATGAAGAGAGTGGTGTCGGGGACAGGCAGTGAGGGTTTCCATTGTGAAGAGGTAGTGAACGGTTGAATATGTCAGGAAGCGAACAATGCAATACTGAGGCGGGAAAACAGAGGGCTATGCAATTTGGAAAACTGGGTCGGAGTGGCTATTTCACGTCCTACATCCGTTGTCGGACATGTTGCTCATGGTGATGTTGATGACGCTATGGCGATCCTCATACGTACGCAACGAGATCATGCATGAGAAGAATCCCTCGCCCAATGGAAGTGTCCGCAGATTTCTACATGGCTATTTCTCATCGCTCCTTTGCATTCAACATCATCCCCGTGTGTTGATGTGTACTCCCTCCGTCCGGAATTACTTGTCAGAAAAATGAATTAGATACATCCATTTCTATTCATTTTTATGATAAGTATTTTCGGACAAAGGAGTACTACTCTTCTTTTTTTTTTTTTGCGAGAGAGAGGGAGTACTACTTAACAGAGCGGAAGATGGTAATCTCGACCCGGCTTTGCATGCAGCTGCTACAGTCGGCCCTGGTGAGGCCAGATGCCGTGAGTCCGTGACGCTGCACCGCCTGAGCGATTGGAGCCTCTGTCTACGGGCTGGATGAAACTGAACGCGCGCGGATGGTGCCTTTTTTGAATATTGTGGGAATGACGTGCAGACACCTCTTTACATGTGCTAATGCACTAGTGGCCGAGTTGGAAGCTTGAAGGGAGGGTGTCTCGCTACCTATGGAATAGAGCTTATTACCGTTCATCTTAGAAACGGGCTGTACAGAGGTTGTAATGGTGATTAATGAGGAGACCACAAATATATTCCGTGATGCTAGCCTTGTTTAAGATATCAAGGCCATGGTTAGGGGAGAGTGGACAGCGGTGTGAATGCGATCAGATGTACAAAAGATAGTGTTAGTCATGAACTAGTTAGGATTGGACGCGTTAATGCTTTGTGAACCGGATCGCGCTGATCCAGGTTAAATTAATGGGGAATCCCCTTTACCCCATAAAATAAAAGGCTACGAGGCATCTGTAGTGACTTTGTCAATTTTAAAATGTTGTGTCGCCTCAGTATCTTTTAGGCGCTCATTCAGATAGGATCTGCATGTGTACGTCATACGGATGAGTGTATACACTTGCCATCGTTTTTGGTGCTAGGATCGTGTGGTAGACGGTCAAAAATTGTTTCCCTACTTCTCTTTTGGAAAGTTTCTCTCCCCTATAACGCTTGGCCCCTGCGTCGCTCCCGCAGGGGCAACTCGGGCAGCTCAAACCCTAGCCCTCCGCCGGGGCTCCCTTCCCCTTCTCCTATCCCTCGTCGCCGTCGGAGGAGGTTGCCGGAACACGGGGTGGCGGCGAGGATCTGGTCGTTCCGCCCCTATGGAGGATCTGGGAGCCAAGGTGGCGACCACGGGTGGTGGTGCTGCGTCATCCTCAGCATGCCGCGTCGGCGGGTGCTGGTTGTCCATCTCGGCTGTGCGGGCGGCGTGGTGACGGCGGGCGACGGCTATGGTGCGTGGTGGTCTCGGGGGCACGCGCGTCAGATCTGACGGTATCTTCCTCTTCAACCTCTTGTCATCCCTTCAGGAAATATGCCCTAGAGGCAATAATAAAGTTATTATTTATTTCCTTATTTCATGATAAATGTTTATTATTCATGCTAGAATTGTATTAACCGGAAACTTAGTACATGTGTGAATACATAGACAAACAGAGTGTCACTAGTATGCCTCTACTTGACTAGCTCGTTGATCAAAGATGGTTAAGTTTCCCAGCCATTGACATGAGTTGTCATTTGATGAACGGGATCACATCATTAGAGAATGATGTGATTGACATGACCCATCCGTTAGCTTACCACTATGATCGTTTAGTTTGTTGCTATTGCTTTCTTCATAACTTATACATGTTCCTATGACTATGAGATTATGCAACTCCCGAATGACGGAGGAACACTTTCTGTGCTACCAAACGTCACAACGTAACTGGGTGATTATAAAGGTGCTCTACAGGTGTCTCCGATGGTGTTTCTTGAGTTGGCATAGATCGAGATTAGGATTTGTCACTCCGATTGTCGGAGAGGTATCTTTGGCCCTCTCGGTAATGCACATCACTATAAGCCTTGCAAGCAATGTGACTAATGAGTTAGTTGCGGGATGATGCATTACGGAACGAGTAAAGAGACTTGCCGGTAACGAGATTGAATTAGGTATTGAGATACCGACGATCGAATCTCGGGCAAGTAACATACCGATGACAAAGGGAACAACGTATATTGTTATGCGGTTTGACCGATAAAGATCTTCGTAGAATATGTAGGAGCCAATACGAGCATCTAGGTTCCGCTATTGGTTATTGACCAGAAATGTGTCTCAGTCATGTCTACATAGTTCTCGAACCCGTAGGGTCCGCACGCTTAACGTTCGGTGACGATCGGTATTATGAGTTTATGATTTTTGATGTACCAAAGGTAGTTCAGAGTCCTGGGTGAGATCGGGACATGACGAGGAGTCTCGAAATGGTCGAGAGGTAAAGGTCGATATATTGGAGGGCTATATTCGGACATCGAAAAGGTTCCGAGTGATTCGGGTATTTTTCGGAGTACCGGAGGGTTACGGGAATTCGCCGGGAGAAGTATTGGGCTATACAGGAATAGAGGAGGCAGGCCAAAGGGAAGGAGGCGCCCCCCATGGGTCCGAATTAGACTAGGGAAAAGGGGGCGGCGCCCCCCCTTGCCCTTTCCTACTCCCTCTCTCTTTCCCTCTTTCTTCTCTCCTACTCCAGAAAGGAAAAGGGGAATCCTACTAGGACTTGGGAGTCCTAGTAGGACTCCCCACACTTGGCGCGCCCCCTCTAGGGTCGGCCTCCTCCTCCCTCCTTTATATACGTGGGCAGGGGACACCCCAAAGGCACAACAGACATTGTTCTTAGCCGTGTGCGGTGCCCCCCTCCACCATAATCCACCTCGGTCGTATCGTTGCAGTGCTTAGGCGAAGCCCTACGCCGGTAGCTTCATCATCACTGTCATCACGCCGTCGTGTTGACGAAACTCTCCCTCGACACTCTGCTAGATCGTGAGTTCGTGGGACGTCACCGAGCTAAACGTGTGCTGAACTCGGAGGTGCCGTGCGTTTGGTACTTGGACCGGTCGGATCGTGAAGACGGACGACTACATCAATCGCGTTGATAAAACGCTTCCGCTTACGGTCTACGAGGGTACGTGGACAATACTCTCCCGCTCGTTGCTATGCATCACCATGATCTTGCATGTGCGTAGGAATTTTTTTGAAATTACTACGTTCCCCAACAGTGGCATCCGAGCGAGGTTTATGCGTAGATGTTATATGCACGAGTAGAACACAAATGAGTTGTGGGCAATAATAGTCATACTGCTTACCAGCATATCATACTTTGATTCGGCGGTATTGTTGGATGAAGCGGCCCGGACCGACATTACGAGTACGCTTACGCGAGACTGGTTCTATCGACGTGCTTCGCACACAGGTGGCTGGCGGGTGTCAGTTTCTCCAACTTTAGTTGAATCGAGTGTAGCTACGCCCGGTCCTTGTTGAAGGTTAAAACATCACATACTTGACGAAAAATCGTTGCGATTTTGATGCGTAGGTAAGAACGGTTCTTGCTCAGCCCGTAGCAGCCACGTAAAACTTGCAACAACAAAGTAGAGGATGTCTAACTTGTTTTTGCAGGGCATGTTGTGATGTGATATGGTCAAGATGTGATGAAATATAAATTGTTGTATGAGATGATCATGTTTTGTTAAAGTTATCGGCAATTGGTAGGAGCCTTATGGTTGTCTCTTTATTGCGATGCAAGTGCATGTAATTGCTTTACTTTATCGCTATGCGATAGCAATAGTTGCAAAGCAATAGCTGGTGAGACGACCATGTGACGACACGTTGATAAAAGATCAAGATGATGGAGATCATGGTGTCATGCCGGTAACAATGGAGATCATGACAGTACTTTGGAGATGGAGATCAAAAGCACAAGATGATGATGGCCATATCATGTCACATATTTCGATTGCATGTGATGTTTATCTTTTATACATCTTATTTTGCTTAGTTCGGCGGTAGCTTTATAAGATGATCCCTTACTAAAATTTCAAGGTATAAGTGTTCTCCTCGAGTATGCACCGTTGCGACAGTTCTTCGTGCCGAGACACCACGTGATGATCGGGTGTGATAAGCTCTACGTTCACATACAATGGGTGCAAGCCAGTTTTGCACACGCAGAATACTCGGGTTAAACTTGACGAGCCTAGCATATGCAGATATGGCCTTGGAACACTGAGACCGAAAGGTCGAGCGTGAATCATATAGTAGGTATGATCAACATAGTGATGTTTACCATTGAAAACTACTCCATCTCACGTGATGATCGGACATGGTTTAGTTGATATGGATCACGTGATCATTTAGATGACTAGAGGGATGTCTATCTAAGTGGGAGTTCTTAAGTAATATGATTAATTGAACTTTAATTTATCATGAACTTAGTCCTGATAGTATTTGCATAACTATGTTGTAGATCAATAGCTCGTGATGTAGCTCCCCGTTTATTTTTGATATGATCCTAGAGAAATATAAGTTGAAAGATGATAGTAGCAATGATGCAGACTTGGTCCGTGATCTGAGGATTTTCCTCATTGTTGCACAGAAGTATTATGTCCTTGATGCACCGCTAGGTGACGGACCTATTGTAGGAGCAGATACGGACGTTATGAACGTTTGGCAAAGCTCGGTATGATGACTACTTGATAGTTTAGTGCACCATGCTTTACGGCTTAGAACCGGGACTTCAAAAACGCTTTGAACGTCATGGAGCATATAAGATGTTCCAAGAGTTGAAATTAGTATTTCAGACTGATGCCCGTGTCGAGAGGTATGAGACCTCTGACAGTACTTTGCCTACAAGATGGAGGAGAATATCTCAACCAGTGAGCATGTGCTCAGATTGTCTGGGTACTACAATCGCTTGAATCAAGTGGGAGTTAATCTTCGAGATAATATAGTGATTGATAGTGTTCTCTAGTCACTATCACCAAGCTACTAGAACTTCGTGATGAACTATAATATGCAAGGGATGATGAAAATGATTCCCGAGCTCTTCGTGATGCTGAAATCGACGAAGGTAGAAATCAAGAAAGAGCATCAATTGTTGATGGTTAACAAGACCACTAGTTTCAAGTAAAGGGGCAAAGGGAAGAAGGGGAACTTCAAGAAGAACGGCAAGCAAGTTGCTGCTCAAGTGAGGAAGCCCAAGTCTGGACCTAAGCCTGAGACTAAGTACTTCTACTGCAAAGGGACTGGTCACTCGAAACGGAACTACCCCAAGTATTTGGCGGATAAGAAGGAAGGCAAAGTGAACAAAGGTATATTTGATATACATGTTATTTATGTGTACTTTACTAGTGTTTATAGCAACCCCTCAGTATTTGATACTAGTTCAGTTGCTAAGAGTAGTACTCGAAACAGGAGTTGCAAAATAAACAGGGACTAGTTAAGGGCGAGGTGATGATGTGTGTTGGAAGTGATTCCAAGGTTGATAAGATCACCATCGCACACTCCCTTTACCTTCGGGATTAGTGTTGAACCTAAAATAAATTTTATTTGGTGTTTGCGTTGGGCATGAATATGATTGGATCATGTTTATTGCAATACGGTTATTCATTTAAGTCAAAGAATAATTGTTGTTCTATTTACATGAATAAAACCTTCTACAGTCATACACTCAATATAAATGGTTTATTGAATCTCGATTGTAGTGATACACATATTCATAATATTGAAGCCAAAAGATGCAAAGTTAATAATGATAGTGCAACTTATTTGTGACACTGCCGTTTAGGTCATATTGGTGTAAAGCGCATGAAGAAACTCCATGCTGATGGGATTTTGGAATCACTTGATTATGAATCACTTAATGCTTGCAAACCATGCCTCATGGGTAAGATGACTAAGACTCCGTTCTCCAGAACAATGGAGCGAGCAACTGACTTATTGGAAATAATACATACTGATGTATGCGGTCCGATGAGTGCTGAGGCTCGCGGCGGGTATCGTTATTTTCTGACCTTCACAGATGATTTGGGCAGATACGGGTATATCTACTTGATGAAACACAAGTCTGAAACATTTGAAAAGTTCAAAGAGTTTCAGAGTGAAGTGGAGAATCATCGTAACAAGAAAATAAAAGTTTCTACGATATGATCGCAGAGGTAAAATATTTGAGTTACGAGTTTGGCCTTCAGTTAAAACAATGTGAAATAGTTTCACTACTCATGCCACCTGGAACACCACAGTGTAATGGTGTGTCTGAACGTCGTAACCGTACTTTATTAGATATGGTGCGATCTATGATGTCTCTTACCGATCTACTACTATCGTTTTGGGGTTATGCATTAGAGACAGCTACATTCACGTTAAATAGGGCACCATCTAAATCCGTGGAGATGACACCATATGAACTGTGGTTTGGTGAGAAACCTAAGCTGTCGTTTCTTAAAGTTTGGGACTACGATGCTTATGTGAAAAAGTTTCAACATGATAAGCTCGAACCCAAATCGGAGAAGTAAATCTTCATAGGATACCCAAAAAGAAACTATTGGGTACACCTTCTATCACAGATCCGAAGGAAAGATCATTGTTGCTAAGAATGGATCCTTTCTAGAGAAGGAGTTTCTCTCGAAAGAAGTGAGTGGGAGGAAAGTAGAACTTGATGAGGTAACTGTACCTGCTCCCTTATTGGAAAGTAGTTCATCACAGAAATCAGTTCCTGTGATCCCTACACCAATTAGTGAGGAAGCTAATGATAATGATCATGAAACTTTAGATCAAGTTACTACCGAACCTCGTAGGTCAACTAGAGTAAGATCCGCACCAGAGTGGTACGGTAATCCTGTTCTGGAGGTCATGTTACTAGACCATGACGAACCTACGAACTATGAGGAAGCGATGATGAGCCCAGATTCCGCAAAATGGCTTGAGGCCATGAAATCTGAGATGGGATCCATGTATGAGAACAAAGTATGGACTTTGGTTGACTTGCTCGATGATCAGCAAGCCATTGAGAATAAATGGATCTTCAAGAGGAAGACGGACGCTGATAGTAGTGTTACTATCTACAAAGCTTGAATGGTCGCAAAAGGTTTTTGACAAGTTCAAGGTGTTGACTAAGATGAGATTTTCTCACTCGTAGCGATGCTTAAGTCTGTCCGAATCATGTTAGCAATTGCCACATTTGATGAAATCTGGCAATTGGATGGCAAAACAGCATTCCTTAATGGATTTCTTAAAAGAAGAGTTGTATATGATACAACAAGAAGGTTTTGTCAATCCTAAAGGTGCTAACAAAGTGTGCAAGCTCCAGTGATCCATCTATGGACTGGTGCAAGCATCTCGGAGTTGGAATATACGCTTTGATGAGTTGATCAAAGCATATAGATTTATACAGACTTGCGGTGAAGCCTGCATTTACAAAAAGTGAGTGGGAGCACTACAACCTTTCTGATAAGTATATGTGAATGACATATTGTTGATCGGAAATAATGTAGAATTTTCTAGAAAGCATATAGGAGTATTTGAAAAGAGTTTTTCAAAAGAAAGACCTCGGTGAAGCTGCTTACATATTAAGCATCAAGATCTATAGAGATAGATCAAGACGCTTGATAAGTTTTTTCAATGAGTACATACCTTAACAAGATTTTGAAGTAGTTCAAAATGGAGCAGTCAAAGAAGGAGTTCTTGCCTGAAGTTGAGTAAAGACTCAAAACCCGACCACGGCGGAAGATAGAGAGAGAATGAAAGTCATTCCCTATGCCTCAGCCATAGGTTCTATAAAGTATGCCATGCTATGTATCAGACCTATTGTATACCCTGCCCTGAGTTTGGCAAGGGAGTACAATAGTGATCTAGGAGTAGATCACTGGACATTGGTCAAAATTATCCTTAGAGGACTAAGGAAATATTTCTTGGTTATGGAGGTGATAAAGAGTTCGTCGTAAAGAGTTACCTCGATGCAAGCTTTGACACCGATCTGGATGACTTTGAGTCTCGATCTGGATACATATTAAAAGTGGGAGCATTTAGCTAGAGTAGCTCCATGCAGAGCATTGTAGACATAGAATATTTGCAAAATACATACGGCTCTGAATGTGGCAGACCCGTTGACTAAACTTCTCTCACAAGCAAAACATGATCACACCTTAGTACTACTCTATGGGTGTTAATCACATAGCAATGTGAACTAGATTATTGACTCTAGTAAACACTTTGGGTGTTGGTCACATGACGATGTGAACTACGGGTGTTAATCACATGGTGATGTGAACTATTGGTGTTAAATCACATGGCGATGTGAACTAGATTATTGACTCTAGTGCAAGTGGGAGACTAAAGGAAAAATATACCCTAGAGGCAATAATGAAGTTATTATTTATTTCCTTATTTCATGATAAATGTTTATTATTCATGCTAGAATTGTATTAACCAGAAACTTAGTACATGTGCACTACAAAAAAGACACATCCGTGACATTTTGGGCCGAACGAATTTTTTTTCTGTCATACATATGACACTTCTATGATGATAATTGTGACAAAACCCGGTATCATCATAGATGTGGTGGGCTCCTACTTCTATGACAAAAAATCATGACAGAAAATGGGCTTTTCGTCCTGGGCGGGCCGGAGACGCAGCTGCATGACATTCTTTGGGCCGTCCATGACGGAAAAAACCGTGGTAGAAGCGAGGGCGAGGAAAATTTCGGGGAGTTCCCGGTTACGGTGGGAGGTCGGGGGCCGAGCGATGCACGTTTCTCTCGTACACGTACGCGCGTGTGTGCGAGGCGTTGGCTCTAACTGAACCCGAGCGAGGCGTTGGGCTCTAACTGAACCCGTGTGATTGCACTGCAGGCTACGCGTTACTGAACCCGAGCGATCGATCGATGGCTGTTAACTGAACCCGATCGAGCGATTCCTTCGCTACTGCTGCTAACTGAAGCCGATCGATGCTGCCTCTGGATGAACAGTGAGTGTTGCTGGGGGGTTTGGATGAACAGTTCCCGGTGGGGGTGGATGAACAGGACCCCGTGGTGTTGCCTCTGGATGAACAGGACCCCGATCGATCGAGCCGGTTGGGGCTGGATGAACAGGACCCCGTGGAGGGTAGGATGAACAGGACCACCCCGTGGAGGGCAGAAATGAACAGTAGACGGTGGAGGGCTGGATGAACAGTAGCCCGTGGAGGGGTGGTTGAACAGGAGCCTGTGGAGAGGGCTGGTTGAACAGTAGCCGGTGGAGTAGCGCGTGGTGGAGGCTGGATGAACAGGAGCCCGTGGATGAACAGTCGCAGGTGGAGGCTAGAGGAGGTCGACGGTGGATGAACACTAGCCCGTGGAGGCTGGAGGGGGTCGACGGTGGAGATGAACAATGTCCCGTGGAGTCCCGTTTTGCGGTACTCCACACCCCTCCCGATGAACACGACCCCTGTTTCGACCGTAGCGCTCCAAGACAAGTCCGTTTCCTCCGTTTTGCGGTACGCCACACCTCTCCCGATCAACAGGACCCCCGTTTCGACCGTAGGAGGTCCGTTTCCTCCGTTTTGCGGTACGTCAGACCCCTCCCGATGAACAGGATCCCATTTCAAACGTGGCCGATCGAACACAAGGCTGTTTCCTCCGTTCTATGGTACGCCAGGCCTCGTTTCCATCGGTTGTTCCGTTCAAGCCCTCCCAATGAACACGACGACGCATTCTGTTCCGACCCAGCCGGTTGGCTCCCCATGAACACGACGACGAAACTATTTCTCCGTTCCGACCCAGCCATGTACACGAGCCCTGGCCATACGTATGCGCGAGTAGGCGTTCGAGACCCTGCCCGTATGTACGTACGTGGCCGTATTTTCTTTCTTGCACACTGGCCGCTGTACGTACGTGTACATGCTACGTGCGCGCCTCTACTACGACACATGCGCGCCTCTACATCGACCAGTATGTACGTACACGTTCGCGACCAGAATGACAATGCTACGTACGCTTCGACCAGGTGGGTCCCGACTGTCAGGCACTTCCTTGCCTGCGAAGACGTAGCTGGTGAGTCCCAGCAGTCAAGGGGGCGAATCGTTTTTTTTGCCCGGACGCACTTCCTTGCGTGCAAAGATGTAGCTGGTGGGTCCCCGCAGTCAGGGGGAACGTTTTTTCACGAAATACGGTGGCCCGTCCGGTGGGTCCCCGCCGTCAGGTGGAGGAATAATTATTTTCCGCGTAATAAGGAGGCACTTCCTTGCTGCGGCTGTGGACCCAGCTGTCAGCCTCTCCATGTACAGTCCACGTCCGATGGAAGCCCTTCCTTGACCACGTTGACCACGCCGCGCCGAGAGCACCAGGGCGGCGGACGACGGCGAGGCCTAGGAAGGGGATGACGCGGAGCCGGGGAAGACGCGGCAGTGGAAGCCCGCGCGGAAAGGAGTACGAGGGTTCACTGGTTCGGCTGCGGTGTGAGGCTGCCGTCGCCGCAGGGCCTGGCCAGCAGTGGGAATAGTAGGGGCGGTGAGTTCTCCGCGGCAGCACAGCCGGCCACGGGAGGCAGGAGCATGCGGCACGACCGGTGCTGCTTTGGGCGGCTGGAGCAACAAGACCAGAGGTTGAAGAAGCACTACGGCCGTTGGATGGACATCATACGGTCACTGGAGCTAGAATCGTGCATATTGACTAAGTTGACAAAGCCCTCCGTCCCCGTCAACTTAGTAGGCCCACAAGTCAGCCTGTCACTATACTGGGTCCCAGCTAGCAGGGGGAGTATTCATTTTTTGTGCGTAATGAGGACGCACTTCCTTGCGTGCGAAGATATAGCTGGTGGGTCCGAGCTGTCAGCGGCGGTGACCAGGCCACGCCGGGAGCACCAGGGCGGTGGACGACGGCGAGGCCTAGGAAGGGAACGACATGGAGGCAGGGAAGACTCAGCAGTTGTTTCCCACGCGGAGGGGAGTACGACTATACGAGGGTTTACTGGTTCGTCTGCCGTCGCCGGAGAATAACAATAGGTGTGGGTGAGTAGAGGGATGGCTAGGCCAGCGATGGGAATACGTTGGGGCGGTGAAGCCTGCGCGGCAGCACAGCCAGCCGCGGGGAGGAGGGAGTAGGCAGTCCTGCCGGCGCTTGTTTGAGCGGCTGGAGCAGGAAGAGCAGAGATTGAAGAAGCACGACGGCCGTTGGATGGACATCCAACAGTGACTGCTTGTGCGTCAACCTTTTTTTTAGGAAAGCCTCAAATCTGTGGAAAACAGCATACAACCCATCTGCCATTATTTCTAATAATTTATAGCCCATTTGCTAATTCTGAAGGTTTTTTTGGAGCCCATATTCTTTTTGTTAGCATTACAGCCCATATTGTGGCCACGGTTAAAAAATTATACGAAATGTTGCATATTTCGGTGCGGTCCGAACTGTTTTTAATCCCGAAATTTTGAGTCACATTCAAACTGATTTTAAAAATAAATGTATATCAATATAAAATCCAACAAATTGTCCACACATAAAAATTAATGCAATTTAAAATCTTAAAATGAAAAAAAGATATTTGAAAGTAATTGCCGGTTTGATGTGTTTTAAAAATGTACAGCCCATTTCTCATTACTGATAGGCCATTTTCTCGTCCAGCCGAATGAAGCTCTCCTCGTCTTGAAAGATTTGCAGCCCAATAGGCCCGACAAAGCGACTTACTTGGCAAATCACAAAAAAACTGGGCTAGCCATTTTCAGAAAGAAAAAAACTACTGGGCTGGTCTGTGGTAAACATAAAAGAGAAGGCTGTCTAGACATGCCAGAGTGCCCCGCACAGCCCAGTTGACACCCTGCTTCCGTCTCAAAAACAAATTAGATAAATGCCACAACAAATATGGCGATTCATAAAAATGCCACTGCAATTTCCAAACTTTGAAAAATGCCACTGCAATTTTTGCAAACTTTGGAAAACGCCACAGCAATTTGCAAACTTTGAAAAACGCCACTCCAGACTTCGAAAAATGCCACTGGGGATGGCATGAAATGGCATTTTTCAAAGTTTGCAAATTGCAATGGCATTTCTTAGAAACACCAGATTTGGAGTGGCATTTATCAAATTAACCCAAAACAAAAATAACTGGGCGAGCTGCTGGGTCCCTGATGTCAGCCGCTCGTTGTGCAACTCTCTCGTTTATTGACTACGTTGACAATGGCATGGGACCCAGATGTCAGAAATCCATTACGAGGAGCCATTTTTTATTGGATTGAAATAAGGAGGCACTTTGCTTGCGTACTGCCATGACCTTGGCGGGT
The DNA here is from genome assembly GCF_018294505.1 of Triticum aestivum. Classification (NCBI taxonomy): domain Eukaryota; kingdom Viridiplantae; phylum Streptophyta; class Magnoliopsida; order Poales; family Poaceae; genus Triticum; species Triticum aestivum. The sequence continues at coordinate 533,550,649 of NC_057808.1, read as the reverse complement.
CTCTGCTGTCATCCTCTCCACGTACAATCATCTCCTGGTTGTGTACGCGTCAACTTGGTAGGCCCACAAGTCAGCCTCTAAACCCGTGGAGGACAAATACAACCCATTTAAAAAAATAACAGCCCATTCCATATGTTCAAACGGAAAGTTCAACATTCAGAGCAAAGTAACAGGTCTGATCCACATATAGAGTACTGAACTTCCACGTTGACAACCATCATAGCCAAGTTAACAATCTACTTCCACTAATACTCTAGTAGCGTACAAGTACTAACTTACTCTTAGCTAACTAGACGATGTCGGCCGCCATCTGCGGTACACGCTAAACGCCGGCACCGGCGTCCTCCGCCTCGCCTCGGACTTGCCAGAGGTGCGATAGGGCGCGTTGGCCCTTTCCATGCCGGCGTGGTCCACCGAAGCTTCGGCTTCTAAGCGGGAAACCCACTTGACGAGCTGGTAGTAAAAATCGGCGTCGCGAACGCGTGCGTGCCCGACAGCCTCCAGGGATATTTGCCGGGCGCCAGCCTCCACGTAGTCGGCCCACGTGCGGGCACTCTGCTCGCGACTCAGAGCGTCGGTGCGCTGCTACTCCATGCCCCGATGGCGGCGCAAATCGGCGATACGCTGCTCATCCGCCAAGCGGTCGCGCTCCAACAACTCCTGCTCCTCGCCAGGCGGTCGCGCTCCAACAAGTCCTCGATCTCCGCATTGCCATCTAAAGACCGATAGAATGCCTCCTCCCTCCGTCTGCCTTCCGGTGAAAAACCGAACACTAGTTCCGGCGGTGACTGCCTCCGCCCATGCCTATCGCGGACGGGCGGGGGCATGGCGGACGTGGCGAGAGCGAGGATATGTGGCGAGCAACGTCGGGCCGGTGGGGGCTTATGAGGATAGGGCAAGTTGGGTCACGGTGCCACCATAGATGGCCGAGAAACAGTACTTATAAGCGGAAGGTAGCGCGACGGTCATCGGAATTCAATGCATAATGAAGCAGGCATGGCTTAGCACGCCAGCTTGCCGTGGAAAACTAGAGAAACTAAAATTCTGACTATGTTGTCCCGTCCCATCCGTGCTGGGTCGCACGCCGGCCTTACGGTCAAACGAGTGCACTCGAATCATCTCCCTCCTTGTCAATAATGATTCCACGGATTTAAAAGGCCCGCAACAATTAAAGCGCATCTTTTTTGTGCATCAGTTAGCTACCTTAATTACGGCCGGCTGCATGCAGGCACTCAAAATCGCTCGCAGCCAGTACGCGGAGCAGCATGCAACGAGTCGCAGACGAGGGCATTAATTGATGAACTTTAGCTGGGAGATAAGGCATTTGTGAACATTTTTGCTAGCAGTTTCTTCAGATTCGCATGGCATTTTCTTCAGAGCAGCTTGTCAGTTTCTTCAGAGGTAGGCATTTCTATTCAAAAAACTGCCACTTCGGATCTTGCGTCGCAACTAAAACAGCCAGGAGCGCATTAGTAGGCTAGCTAGTGATTGATTGGTAACTTGTAAACACTGAGCAAACAGATATAAGGAACTGTTAATGCATCTCAATGATTCACAGATCATATACAAATATGTAGCTCCAAAAGCAAAGATCAGCCACAACTAAAACCAACTAGTACGATTCCCATACATAAGATCAACATGTTAATTAAGATCAAGATGTTAATGCATCTCAATGATTCACAGATCATATACAAATATGTAGCTCCAAAAGCAAAGATCTAGAAAAAACATATGTTCTTCCTACTAACATGGATGCTTCTCTTGGCCAACATTCAGTACAGACTGAATGACAAATTTGTTTGTGAAGTCTACAATTCCTCTTGCAAACGTAAGTGGTTTCACCAACAGCTGGAACCATGGGAATGAACCACACATGATTGAGGAACATCCACTGCAATATGATTTGGTCTTCTCTTGATCACACGGCGAGACTATTTTCAGAATACAAACTTTAACTTAGGCAAAATGATGCCCATTGTATAATCAGACCAAAGCAATGAAGCACCTAGTGTTGGCCAATAAATAGTACAGTACTACTTTTCTGCAGTCCATGAAGTGACTATCCAATCTTTCTGTGTCTATTTTCAAATGGCACTGCATGCAGTGACTATACTATTCTCTTGTGCAGTTCAACCAAAATTGCAGTCACTTTGTGTGTTTGCTAAATAGCAACAGACAGACATCTTTGTCTGCACAAATATCAAGCAGCTAGTAAACATATACCCACCTTGTATTTTCGGTTTAAACATGTCTCTTCCGCTTAGATCTGTCATGTTTTGCACTGGACAATTTGATACAGTCATGTTTTGCCCTGGACAATTTCATACTGAATTGATTTGCTTGTTCAGAGCAGAAATATAGCGCCTATTCTTCATCAGACCAAGGATATCCATGTTCGCAGTGATGGAAGAGGTGAAATCGATACAACCGAAATTGAGCATCCAGTCATTGAATCATGTCCTGCACCTCCAATGTAGGTCCACCCTGCTAATAAATTCACATGCAAACCACTAGTATTACTATCTAATGACAGTACAAAAAGAGTAGAAAGATAGTAGCAAACCATGTACCTTCTTAATGAACAGCTCATAGTGCCACCAATTGGATATAAAGGTTTGGGAGAAAACATGCTCCTAATGTTGAACCAGTTGGACTTTTTGTGCAGTTCCACTAAACTCGAGCATCCCTGTTTGCATAGATATTGAAAGTGTGATTACTATAAAAGTGGCACTAGTTGAAGCATAGACTCACAAATATAAGCATTCCAATTTCTTAATGGGAAAAGGTAGCAAGACTGTTTCTAACCACCTTTTTGAAGGAATAAATAAGGCAACAGAGGCTGATGTCAGAAAGGCATATATAGTTCTTTCTGAAAGAATGATCGATTCCTGACCTTTCCTCTTCTTTTAAGCATATTTTGTGCAGTTCAACTAAAATAAAATGCCATCACCGCCTTGACAATTCAGTGACACTGTACAAAAGGAAATGACTTAACATTACATCATGATGTCAGGTATGTAGTCGACAGGCATTAGAGACAAACTTACAGACCTCCTCCGATAACATAATGAACATTAATTTTAACAAAGGTGTGACTAGCTTTACCGGGATAATTTGAGTGAACTCTACACCCTCTGTTCCTTAATATAAGATGTTTTTGCGGTTCAGTTTAAAGTACCCAAACGTCTACTTGTATTTAGAAAAACAGGTAGTAGTTTTCTTGAGCACATATCTGGGAAAGCTTGCCGCCCTATATTTATGTCCATACGCTAATGCAACACCATTCGAAATTTTGAATACTACAAATATACACTAATCCAGTGGCTAGTGCAACAGTAGAGTAGTTATTTTATTACAGGGTACAGTACAATGGTTTTACTGAACAGATTTCAATAAACTCTGGCACTGGAAGATTTCTATAAGAATTAACAATACAAAATGTAATGGTAACACGTTTCAGCATTGGTATACTAGCTGTGCATGAGCATTAAACCAAATACAAAAGTCTGAAGGTAACTAGCATTATTAAATAATGACAATATAAAAAAATTGCAAACCATGTACCTCCAAGGTAAATATCATTTCGAACTTGGGGGGACCTTAAAAATTGCTATCCCAATCTTGATAATCGATCAAACATAAAAACTTGATCGAACGAATCAAGAGAACAGCCGGAGGAGGAGGTGCCCACTCTTAACCTTTCCTCTTGTCTTCATAATTTTTTGTGCAGTTTAACCAAAATAAAATGACATCAGCGCCTTGGCATTTTGGTGACACTGTACAAAAAAATTAACTTATCTCATGAAAGTGAGGTATGTAATCTATAAGCATTAACAGTGCAAAAATCTGAAGGTAGTAACAAGTTTCATCGTTGGTATACTGGTTGTGCAACATCATTAGAATGCCTTAGTTGAAAAATCTTTAATACATCCACAATCAACAGCTAACCCTGAAATAATCCAGTGACATTAAATGGCATTGCTTAAATTTATCGGTGGCATTAGACTGAGTGCGGCATTAGTTAAATGTGGCATCACTTTAGCAGTAGCATTGCTTGACTTGACTGCTGGCGTTATATTAACAACAAAAAAGTTAGACTAAGAGCATGTGAGGCCCATTCGGACAGTGGGCGCACCAGTACGATGTACCTCCACGGACGCATAGAGTGGTGAGAGAGGTATGGTTGCCCAGAGCAACAAATATCCAGGCAGCATATGTGGATTACGTCCCATTTTTGTTATGTTTAGCGACCTTTTTCCTATGTGAGGACAACAAACCGATCGACCTGGTCATTCTCTATTGCGTTGTCATGCCTTTCTACCTTTCTTCAACCAAGAGACACGAGACTCGTTCCTTAGCTACTGATTTTCCCCTTCTCAACCTAGATGCGGGTTCGATGCCTACTCTCTTGGACAGTACAGTCTCCCTTCCTTTCCTTATTCAACCCAGACATGTATTAGTCTGCATGAAGTAGGGTTTCCTTTAATAGTGCAAATTAAGGTTTTCGTCTGCGTGACCAGCAGAGCAGAGGATAGCAAATTGGGAAGATGGTGGAGTGGAAAAAGATCCACATGCAGCGACATGGCAGATGGGGCAATAGAACAAGGGTATGGTTCGAAAAGAGGTAGCATACCTGAGGGTCGGCGGGAAGTGGCTTCGCTCGTGGTCATCGTCCTCCACACGCACTACGACAGCGAGCTTGGGGACGGAGGCCATCCCGCGCGGGCGCTAGGTCTGAGAGGACGGCCTTGTCGTCGGTGCGTGACCTCGCTCGCCGACGACGAGTGCGTCAACACTACACGTCCTTTTCTTCCCCGGCGGATCTGTGACCACCGGTGAGGAGGGAGAGAGAGGCCGTCTTTTTTAGATCTGGAGAGAGGGTGATAGTGTGAGAAGCAAGTGGGCAGCCCTTAGCAAGAAAGCTCTGAAGCTCCAGCCTATATATGTTTTTTATACTACTAGTACTAGAGGTGGAGTAGTGGTAGAGTAGTTTATATTTTCTCTGCAAACAGTACCAGTTAGTCGTGCTTCAAAACTGAACGGCATGCCATTAAAAAAATAAAGTCGAGAAATAATGCGGCACCTCGGGCCAACGCGGCCAGATCGCATTTTGCACGAGAAATTACACACGATGTTTCGTTGACATGTGGTCCCGTTCCAACATGTCAGTGAGACGACGGCGAGTCCTTTTGTACAATTTCCGAAAGGACGTGTAGGCCGGGGCGCCTCTTCATGTACCATGGCAAACTGGCAACCGTCCACCGACTCTTCGCCTTTCCCTCTCGATTTGGAACTGCTGTCGCACGCTCTTCCTCCCTCCTCCATTTGCCTTCACCCTTCCTTCTGCCATTGTTCGATCGTCTTCTCCATGGAGGGAACAAGCCGGAAAGGACCCCGTTATTCCTGCCCCGATCTGAAAGATGACATGGTGGGGGAACTCATTGATCGGTGTGACGTCATCACCTCGGCTAGCATGGCAGGTTCGATCTTGCGTGCTTCTTTCTTCTTCGAGTGTAAAGAAGTAGATGTGTCTAGCCTCTATTCTATCAACAAGTGCACTAGTCTCATCTCTAGCCTCTATGCTAGCTAAAAGTGCTAGAACATCTACTAAATTGTGCTCTATCAATATATCATTGTACTCTTCTTCCCAATACCAAAACTTGCATCCATTCTACACAATAAAATTTTAAGTTAGCACAACTAGTCTAATCCGAGAGCACAACCGAAGATTTGGTCGAGTTCTTCCTCCTTTTGCCGACACGTGGGACATCCAGCATCCAGGTCGTGTCATGCAAGAAAATAGAGTGGTAGGTGAAGCCACGTGATGTGCATCTTGGGTTAAACTGTAAATAGAATCTTACTACTCTTGAGTAACTCCAAAAGCGGCCACCGAAGATCTTTATTGTATTTGTTTTTCATCACCAGCACGTCGAGGTGAAAGATGTGCAGGTTCAGTGGGTCCTCTTGCGTTTTCACTGACATGTGGGACCGCATATGAGCAAACAGACGATGGGCTCCGCGCGTCTGCTGGCTGGCTGAGAAGAGAGATAGAGGAGGGCCGAGCACGGACTCCAGGAAATTTGTTCTACGTACTCGATATAGTGGAGTAACCAGCACCTCGATATAGTGGGGTGGCATGGGCCATAACTAGCATTCATGTCTAGCAGTACGGCAAACGCCACCCACACGAGTCCCATCCGACACCAATTTTCTTGGAGTCCGTGCTAGCTACAGCCATCTCTTCTCCCTCCTGTTTTCTCAGCCATCGCGCGGTGGGCGGGTGGGGGTTTGCCGATAGTCGGTTTGCTCAACTGCGGTCCCACTTGTAAGTGAAAATGCAACACAGCACGCATTCCCCCTTGAGCGGCGTGCCGGACAAACCGTGTGGGGGTGCGACGCGAACACGGCAGGCTTTTCCTTTTGAACTTGTAACTTGTAAAAATTTGGTTCTGCTCCATGGGGCGACCGATAGATAGAAATAACGATTTTCCCTAGAGTAATGAGAAGTTTGGTTCTGGCACGGTTCATGCATGGAGTACGTAGGAAAATTATGAAGTTGATGCGAAAGGTAAGATAATTACTAGTAGTACCATATACTACTACATGGATTTGACGGAAAGATAAAGATACATACGGATCCGTCAACAACATCCTCACTCCCTAGTGCACCGGGTCACCAACCGACGTGTGAGGAGCAGCGGCGTTGGCGGCAAGCTCAACGTGCTTCTAAACAATGCCGTCCAAGGTTGCCCTGCGGCCCAGGAAGGCCAGCGTCCTATCGTCCTCCTCTTGCATGTAGTAGTCCTTGTGGATGATTTGCGCGTAGACGTGGGTGATTATGTCGATGGTGTCTTGCTGCGCCAGGCGCTGTGCGGCGAGCGCGACCTCGAGGTGAACATTTTCCGGCGTGACGGCAGGCAGTCGCAGGGCCACCAGTGCGTCGAAGAGGTTGTCACCATAGAGGCTGTTGAGGGTGGCAGGCATCGCAGAGCCTGGGCGCGTGGGCTAGAGCCGTACGTCAAGGTCGTCCGCGAGCTTCTTGACGACGGTGAACTTGTCGAGGAAGCCGACGAGGACCTCGTCGAACAAGGAGACGAAGCTGTCGTCCAAGCGGCCCCTCGCCCTGGCGGCCTCAAGCACTACCTGGAGACATTCCTCGGTGCCAGGATGCAGGCCGGCGTCGTGGACCATCTGGCACAGCCGGCTGATGCTCGCGCTCATCGCCTCCATGGGTCTAGCTTCTAGTCAACTGATCATGCGATTGGAGTGATCCCTCTTGCCCTTAGGTGCGTAGGTGCGTAGGATTTCATAGATTGGACTGGCGGGAGCCTTTATATGAGAAGTGCAGACTGCGTTGAATTCACGTGCATGTTGGCCATCTACTCCTCGCCCCTCTATTGCACCTGCCTTTGGCTGTATGACAGGTTGGCCAGCCACTCGTTGGACCCACGTGTCATACACCCAAAGGCAGGTGCAGTAAGTCAATGAAGCTGTGTCCCCCTCTGTGCCCGTGCATGCTTTCAATGACTTGAGACTACCAAACATCACATGTGGTGGTTAGTTCATTGCATGTAATCCTATTAAGTAGCAAAAAGACGTTAAGTTACCTCGCCGATAGGAATAAAACAATACACCATGTATTTATTTACAGAGGGAGTATAGCCAGCATCTGGTTAGTATATGAAGTTGCCACATCACACAGAGCCGACCTAATATTGGAGTATGCTAGCCCTCCACCGGCGCGCCGCTTCAAATGGCGGAGGAAGTGAGAGGTCGCGTCACCTTGTATCCAGATCTGAGATGCCACGTGTACCAGATGAATGACTCCAAGTTCGACCACCGTGATGCTAGGTGCGAGCCAAGGAACACTGTTGGAGAGACCCCCCTCATAATTTTCCTACATTGTTGACGACGAGGTGCCTATGGTGACTTCATAAATTTCAAGATGATAGTGCCGTGCATGTGTGCGTTCATAGGGGTGAGTGTATGCACGTGTATATGAGCGCTTGCGTCTATACTGTGTAAAAAAACGTAAATGCGTGTCAAAAAGAGACTAGTCAGTATACTCAATATTGTGCACCATGGAGAGGAAAACGATAGAACTAGTATGTATTTATTTACGGTGCAGATTCACTCATTTTGATCCATATGTACTCCGTCTCGGTGTAGTCTAGTCACTTGTTGAAATCTCTAGAAGGGCAGATACTCCTTTCTGGTTTACAGGGCTATACTAGCAAGTAGTTGTACGTACTAGTACAATAGTGGGCTCACATAGTAATTTTGTCTCATGCAAGAGCCTGGCTATATGCGTGCTCCAATGTTCGCAACTGCAACATTCGGTTTGCGCTTGGCTCTTCGCCTCTTCGAGAAGACGAACAATGATGTTACTACTGCTGCTTCTACAGTGTCGAATCCACTGCTGCATGTCCGTCCACTGCGAGCGGGACGGATAGCTTGTTGTAGAAGTACTACTAAGCAAAAGCATGTCCTCATTTGCGAGAAACCGCGCACATGGGTGAGGGAGAAGGCGTGTAGTAAAATCAAGCTTCTCCTCGTTGTACGAGTTGACGCGACACATCATAGCACTGGCCCCACATGCTTGCCTCTAAACTTGGCTGAAAGACCCACAGTGTACAATATATTTGCTGCAACCTCTAACATTTACCCACCACAAATTAAATATATGTGGTCGTATGCATCGTTCTGATGCAAAGGCCGGGGAGTCCCCCCTTTTCGAAAAAAAAACAAATTAAAATATATATTCCTGTCTTGACCAGATGAGCGTGCAAACTACAATCACCAGGGTGTCAGGTAGGGCCAGAAGACTATTTAATTTTTTTTAAACTTCGAGACGGCCACATAGCATGGAGCCGACCCCAATGATTTTAAGCTTACAGGCATGGTACACGCTATCCTAGACTACTCTACACATGAAACTGCCACACGAGCGTCCGGGCTGCGCTTGGCTCTTCGCCTCTTCGGGAAGTCGAACAATGATGGAGTACTACTGCACTGGAGGAGTACTACAGTACCCTTCTGGCCATCTGACACCGATTGAACTGCTGCATGTCCACCGCGTGCGGGAGGGAGAGCGTGTAGCGAAAGCTCTCCTAGTCTTGCCAGCCACCACGCTCATGGGCGAGGGAGGGACGCTCCTGCCTTTGCGTGTATGACAGGTGGGCCCGACAGGTGTGTGGCCAACCTGTCATACAGCCAAAGGCAGGTGCAGTTAAGTCCGTGAGGGAGAGGATAATCAAACTTCTCGTTGATGTACGAGTTGACGCGACACATCAAAGCACTGCACTCGATATATTTCAATAATTTGCGTTTACCGATGCATTAATTACAACGCATGCATGCATGCCGTGACTCTCCTTTTGATACTTGCATGTGTTGATTTAATGCACCTTGAAGTAGTATAAAATATGTGACGCTAAAGCTTTGTAATACCCCGGCCCAAGTCGAGAGATGGTTATGCACGAGGAGGGCGAGATCATGCAGACCGAACAGGACCCGGCAATGGAGCTCTCTAAGGTCTCGATGGACCTCACCGTGCTCCACAGCCCCTTGTGCCTCCGCCCCTTGAATTGTGGTTTCTAAACGAGTTGTGCTGAACTTCTTGTGAATTGTGGTGGTTTTCAGTAATGAAAATCGGAAGGGGCAAGCCCTTCTTTGATCAAAAAAAATTAATCGTCCTGATATATTCATCAGTCTTGCTATAAGTCGCAGTAGATGCTATATAGGTCCGTCGGATCTTACATCAAGATCCGTGCTTTTAGATTTTCTTTTTTCTCTCTTATATCTCAGTCGAGTGAGACATAGCCACGCCATTAAACAGAGGCTCGGTCACCATTAATGGAGACCTTGGGAGAGAGTTGGATGGCAGATGGAGGTCAAAGGGCTCTCCTCCCGATAAGCACGCGCAGGGGTCTCATCGCACGCCGCTCGTACTCAAATAGCTACCCTGCACGGCGCCTCCTAGCTAATAAAAAATGGGGACGCGTGGCGGCACGTAAATGGTACTAGTAAGTAGAACGCCCACGGTTTCAATAATACTTGTGTTTCCGATTGTAACGTGACAACACTTGTTCCAAAATGACTTTGTTGATTGTTAATGTGTGCGCCTTCGCAAATCGGACTGCAAATTTACCACAGCATGTTGGTGCCATGTCATGGCACCAAGCCAAGTTTCATTATTTTCATGCGTGTTTTGGATTTACAGGAATTAAAAAACTAAGTTTCTCAATGTTTCCAACCCAGCCACGACGCCTAGAATTTTGAATTTCATTCCCATTTCTTGCATGGAACCTAGAAATTTACCCGAGGACACACATGTGAGTTTTCAACCAACTTTGGTGCACTGAACATGTGCTTGTATTTCAAATTTGAATTATGCACACAAAGGTGACACGTTCCCTCCCAGAACCACGAGCCTTCTTGAGAGAAGCTCCGATTTGCAAGAAGCTTATACCAAAATTTGTTCCTATTCGGCCAATTTTTTTTACCACGGCATGGTACTACCATGACATGACACCATGCCAAGTTTCATGATTTTAAAACCAAGTTTCTCAATGTTCTCGACCGAGCCACGATGCCCAGATGTTTGAATTTTATTCTCATTTTTTGCATGGGACCTACTCCCTCCTTCCATCTATATAGGGCCTAATGTGTTTTTCAAGACAGCCTTTGACTATTGACAAGATTAATAGCACATGAGATGTATACTATGAAAATTATATTATTGGAAGCTCCTTTGACATAGAAATTTGAAGGTATGCTTTGTGTAAGTTGCATGTCATATATTATTGCTCTAACGTTTGGTCAAAGTTAGCCTCGAAAAACGCATTAGGACCTATATAGATGGAAGGAGGGAGTAGAAATTCACCCGAGGACACAAATGTGATTTTTCAACCAACTTTGGTGCACGGGAGCATGTGCTTGTAGTTCAAATTTGAATTATGCACATTAAATGACCAAAAACTCAATTAATGTGTAAATAAGGCCAAACGAAGCCGGAATAGTTTCAAAATTTAACAGGGCACTCATGTAGTTCTATGTTGCCTTTGTAAATAAACTCAAGGGGGACAACGTATATCGTTTCGCACTCAAAGGTGGCACGTTCCCTCTCAGAACCACGAGCCTTCTTGAGATAAGCTTCGGTTTGCAAGAAGCTTATACCAAAATCTGTTCCTATTCGGCCAATTTTTTTACCACAACATGGTAGTACCATGACATGACATCCATGCCAAGTTTCATGATTTTCAGACGTGTTTTGGATTTTTAAGAATTTTAAAACCAAGTTTCTCAATGTTCTCGGCCGAGCCACGATGCCCAGATGTTTTAATTTTATTCTCATTTCCTGCATGGGACCTAGAAATTCACCCGAGGACACAAATGTGAATTTTGAACCAACTTTGGTGCACGAGAGCATGTGCTTGTAGTTCGAATTTGACTTATGCACATTAAATGATCAGAAACTCAATTAATGTATAAAAAACGACAAACGAACCCGGAATAATTCCAAAATTTAACAGGGCACTAATGTAGTTCTATGTTGCCCTTGTTAAGAAACTCAAGGGGGGGCAGCGTATATCGTTTCACACTCAAAGGTGGCACGTTCCCTCTTAGAACCACGAGCTTCCAAATCGGCTCAATTTTTTACCACAACATGTTAGTGCCATGACATGACACCATGCCAATTTTCATGATTTCCAGGCGAGTTTTGGATTTACATGAATTTAAAATCGAAGTTTCTCGATGTTCTCGGCCGAGTCATGACGCCCAGATGTTTGAATTTCATTCTCATTTCTTCCATGGGACCTAGAAATTCAACCAAGGACACACATGTGATTTTCAACCCACTTTGGTGCACCGGAGCATGTGCATGCAATTCATATTTAGATTATGCACATTAAAAGTCCAGAAACTCAATTAATGTATAAAAAGGCCAAATGAACCCGAAATAATTCCAAAATTTAACAGGGCACTCATATAGTTCTATGTTGCCTCTGTAAATAAAATCAGGGGGGAGGCAGCGTATATCGTTTCGCACACAAAGGTGACACGTTCCCTCTCGGAACCACGAGGCTTGTTGAGAGAATCTCCAGTTTTGCAAGAGGCTTATACCAAAACTTGTCCCAATTCAGCCAAAAATTATACGTATGAAAACAGGGTTTAGATTATCCCAAACATCTCGCTACCTAGACCAATAATGTACTATGATTTGAACTCAACATAAAATGGATACAAATATTTGAATTGGAGAGCGTATGGTACATGTAGTTCATAGTGAAATATGATTACTGCTATATGTATGTTTTTTGTTATCAAGATAATATTTAAATTATTGTATAACTTGACAACAATCGTATTCAAATAAGGAAAATTGATTCAAACTTAGTCCATATGGTAGACGACAATATATATGTTCAGATGGTGGAGTAAAATGTTCATATATGATGGAAGATCAAAATGTACGACTACATCAATTATAAACCGCAAGGTCACCTAACGATATATTTGAATTCAACATAACGTGGATTCGAAAATTGAAATTCGAGATCATGGCATCTGTAATCATATAAAAAGGGACATTACTCTTTCTTTGGTGGGAATTGATTTGTTTTTTGTTGTTGTTGAGGGAAGTGCGAATCGATTTGGTACTGTGCAGGGTAATCTTGTTCTCCCGATTTTTTTACATTTTTCTTGTAGCTTTTTCAATGGCATCTATAGCAATATAGTAAAAGGGGACATGACTCTCTTGTGTCTTGTATGAATTGTTTTTTTTACACGTTAAGTTTGTTCTGCCGAACAAGGAATCCGCACCTTGTTATCCCGAAATTTTCAAGCTCGAGTATCTTTTGTCTCACCTGCTTTGAAACTCCCGCTTCTTCAACCCGCGCCGCGCCTTGTTATCCCGAAATTTGGACGCGCGCGAGAACTCCCTCCTCATCCGAAATCGCTCCCGCAGCCCAGACACGCGAAATCCCCCTTCTACCCCTCAGCCGGAAATGAAGCTCCACGTCGCGGTTTCAAAACCGGTGGGGGTACGCTGGTAACTTACCCTACATTTCGGACAAGCGCGTCCCTAAGCTTGGCTCCCCCCTCCCCCTTCGCCCCCCATTCATACACCGAGGCCGCAAAACCCGCGAAACCCCACGCTCCTCCGTTGGCCTCCCGACCGCCGCCCAGCCGGAGACTCTTCCCCGACTACGTCATCCACCGCAACAGCTCGCCGTCCCTCATCCACCGCACCGAATGAGGATCCGTTGTCGATCTCGTCGTCCCGCCGGATCAGCCGCCCCGTCCTCCACCTCCAAGGAGCTGCCCCGATGTCTGCCTCGTCTATCGCGCCACCTCAATCCCCACAGCGCCGTCTTGACCTGCCCCACCGGAACCGCATCACCCTCACCAATTCCTCCGATGAAGCCGAGGCCAACTCGGCGCCACCAAGGAGGTTCTGCACTCACCGCTGCATTTTATCTTTTATTCGATCTCACGGGGCTGCCGGTGCTCGATACCGAGCAGACATGGCGTGTCTCCATCGACGGCGCCGTCGCCGGCCACATCATCCACGGCGTCTCTCCCCCATGTCGTTGCTTCCTCGGCGGCGACTTCCACAACGGCACTAGCTGCAGCTGCTCCGGCTCTCGCTCCCGCTGCGGCTCAGTTCTTGCTGTCGGTCGCGCTGCTGCACTGCTCCTGCTTTCGTTCGTGCTGCTGCTGTGCTCTTGCTCTCGCTTGCGTTGCTGCTGCTGCTGCACGACCTCCGGCAGCTACAGGAGTTGCTCCTTTAGCACTCGCTCGCGGTGCTACTGCACGACTTGCTCTCTGCTAGTGCGTTCCCTGCTCGAGCGTCTGCTGATTTAGAGCACTGCTTCTCTGCTACTAGTGCTTGAACGCCCTAAACATCTATTGCAATGCTCTGTTACTAGTTCAATCAGTTTCGACAGTAAAATTCAGTTTCGACTGTGAAGTTCATTTTCTTCAGTTAAGTTCAGAGTGAACAGTACTTACAGCATCTGTCGGAGCGGCCGTGGCGCGGCTGATGCGTTTTACATCTAGCACTTTTTGGTGATGTATTTTACATCATCTATTGCAGATGATATTAGGGTCCCACTTCAGATTAACGTTGTCTGTCTTGTCAAGCTTCAGCCTCGTCGCCGTACACCTTAGCGGAGGTTCTCCAACGACGGAACCGTCCATCACAGCGGAGCAGTACTCTCGGCGCCGTTTCCAGAGGCCTCGGATCTTCTTCCCCGCCTCCGACAGTCACACCAGCATCATCACCATCCTCCACGTCCAACCCAATGATGCTGAGGTCCACAAGGCTATGCCAAAGAGGTTGTACACTCATCGCATCACTTTGTTTCTCCATTCCTCTGTTCTTCCAATTCATGTGAGCCAAACACCCAGGTTGACTGAAATCCTATGTTTCCAAATGCTCTATTTTGCACATGCATTCCTATCCTATTCCTATGTTTTTCCTGTCCCTGCGTTTATAGAATCCTCCAATTCTAAGGAGCCCTTACAGATTTACTTCATTTTTAGATAGGCATCAAAGAAAACTCTGTGTGTTATGTCCTGCTCCTGCCGTGCCGTCATCCACCCCACCTGAGGTGCACCATCGACAGAAGCGTTCACTGCAGCAGAGATCCCCCCTGCAGACTTGCTTTCGCCGCCTCAGATCATCTTCCCCGTTGCCGGCAGCCATGCCAACTGCATTACCATCATCGACTGAGCAGATGAACCTGAGGACTACACAGTTCCGGAAGAGATGTCGCAGTCATTCGTGTTTGCTTACGTTATACATCGGTTATTATTACCTGCTACTTTATCGTTCAATCTTGAGTTTTGAATTGCCCATGGGTCTCATATCGAGCCAGCAACGAATAGTATCTGTCTACTATCTGGTTCATCTGGGGTCTTCTATGTGGTTCATGTTGGGTGGGCAACAAACAATAGATGATCCATTGTCTATCTTTTTAAACTGAAGCTATAATCTACCCGCTATCATTAGTTTTGGATCCATCCACTCGTTTGCTACCATAAGTCTTGATTTTTGCATGCACCCCTTAGGCCTTACAAAATCTAACTATTTTTTATTATTATGCATGTCAGATATTGTACACAATCGTACTGAACATGTAGAGAAAAGGAGAAGACCATTGCGTGCGAATATAATGTCATGCAGACGCCGCTCCATGGTGGGCGAAGTGGCCCCCTCCTGCATTTCCAGATTGTATTCCAGAGGAAGATAACTGTTCAGATGGAGATTCAGAAGGAGCCGACCACGCCTGTTTACCACCTGAGGTGTTTGCTCTAACCTGGCATGCTGATGTTGGTCATATCATGCATATGGCGCCTTGCATTGCTTACATTATACATCTTATATGTCATCAGCTTAGTTTAGATTTGCTTTGTGTGAATGCCACCTGTTTGGTTTCTATATCATACTCCCACCATTCCTAAATATTTGTCTTTTTAGAGATTTCAACAAGTGACTACATACGGAACAAAATGAGTGAATCTACACTCTAAAATATGTCTATATACATCCGTATGTGGTAGTCCATTTGAAATCTTTAAAAAGACAAATATTTAGGAACGGAGGGAGTATATGGGAATTATGCAATGCCATCTTCTTTAGCTAGGCATCATATACGTGAATCATGCATTGCCATCCTGTTTAGCCAGTCATCGTATATGTGAATTGTATTGTGCCATATTTTTTTTCATAATGTATTCCATTTGTCAACAATGTTTATACATTCATCTACTCTTCCTGTGCATCAGCCATTTGAGTCGGTCATGGGAAAATCTAGAGTGAAAACAAGGTCTTCTGAGCAGTCAGTGCTACCTGTCGATGCAGATTTCTTGCTGGTTACAGATAGCTCCTCAGAGGAGGATTTTGAGAGAGATGACCAGTCGTATCGCCCCCCTCGAGGTGCATGCTCTAACTTGGCTGGGTTATATTGCTCATATCATGCATATGGTGTCTTGCATTGCCATGCCATCTGCTTAGATTAGACATGCTTTGTGTGAATGCCTCCTGTTTGCTTTCTATATCAGATATGTGAATTATGCAATGCCATGTTTTTCAGCCAGTTATCATATATGTGAATTATGCACCGCCATGGAGCCAGGCATCATATATGTGAATTATCTCATGCCATCCTTTTTTCATTACGTATTCCATTTGTCGACAATCTGTGTATATTGAACTACTCTTCATGTGTATCAGCCATTTGAGCCGGTTATGGAAAAATCTAGAGTGAAAACAAGGTCTTCAGAGCAGGCAATGGTACCTGTTGAAGCATATATCTCGATGGTTACAGGGAGCTCCTTAGAGGAGGATTCAGAGACAGATGACCAGTCCTATATCCCACCTGAGGTGTATGCTCTAAGTTGCAATGTTTATATTTCTCATATGATGCATATGGTGTCTTGCATTGCTTAGTTTAGACATCATATGCACAATATTGAATTCTATCTGCTTAGTTTAGAGATCATACATGCGAGTGCCATCTGCTTAGTATATGAATCAATTATGTCAATTATATCATGCCATCCTGTATACTTAGAAAACATGTATGTGAATTATTTCATCCCAACCTATTTTAGAAAGACATCATATAGTTTTGTCATGTCATCCTGTTTAGGTACTCATCATATGTTGAATTATGCCATTATATCCTGTTAAGTTATCCATCATATATCTGAAACTGTGTCATGCTATCATGTTTAGTTAGGCATCATATATGTGGAATTGTGTCATGTTGTCCTGTTTGGTTAGACAACATATATGTGAATTACCACATCTGTCTATCATACAATGTCTGTACGTTCAATTTCTTTTCTTGTTTATCAGCCATTTGAATTGGAGGGGGTGATGGCAGTATCTAAAGGAGCAAAAACCCGTTCTTCACAAAAGACAGTGCTACCCGTCGATGCAGATAGAACCATGGTTGTACTGGCCCACAAACTAGCCCCACCACACATAATCGAGACTCTTCCAGATTGCACACTTACACCGTTGGGTAGAGAACCAGCTACAACCCATCTAACCGCAACCCCAGCGGATAGTAACCCACTTATAGTTGACAAAGCACCATGTCCACCACAGAGTAACCCCACACGAGCAGTTTATAAAGCTACTGCAGTGCCCAAAGCACGAAGACCACCACAGCTAACCCAAACTCCATGTTTAAAGTAGAAGAGCAACTGTTCTCAGGTCAGATTCCGTAGCTATGGTCCATACTCCTTTGCTGTTGCATCACTGTATTTACTCATACCAACTACTTTCGAATTTGAAGGATCCAATTGAAACTCCAATGGCGCAACAGGTATGTTTTAAACCTATTTCTTTAACTGGATTGTTGTTCTAACTTGTTGCTCTATGTTGATTTCAGTTTAAGTTGTATAAACAGTTATGTTCTCATGTGATGCACATTACAAGTGCTGCCAATGCTGTGTAGTTTCTCACACTTATATTCTGTCTATGCTGCTGTGTCTTAAAAATATATGAGTTGAACTGTGTCTCTATCTTGATTAGGGAACATAAACAAGAATGATATGGACAATACAGTGACCATAGTACATAGATATATGTTCGTTTCATGCTGTTATCATGTCCACCTTACTACTGAACCGGTTTACCAAAATGAGTTTCGTATACTACAAGCTAAACCTGTGATATGTCTGCTTGTTTCTCTTGTAGTATGCAAACAGAATATTGGAGAAGAGCACCCCACTATGCAATGGTAGAGAAAGTAATGCAGATAAGGTTCAAGATAGTGAGACAACCCTGTTGGTCTCCAAGAAAGGTGATAAAAACGATCTTGTAGATAGTGAGAAAACCCCACAGTCCTGCGTTGATGTAGTGTTCGAGTTACTGGCCAGTACCGCTGGCACAAGCTCTTCGAACTCGCTGCCTGAATCACTTCGGCTTCTTCAGTCTCAGCTACAAGCTGAAAGGCATCAGTCAGCTGTGCTGCGGCAAGAAGCCGAAGGACTGAGGAAGTCCCTGCAGAATTCAGATGCGTACTTTCTTGTGCAACAGCAAGCGCTGGAGGATTTAAGCGCCAAACAAGAGAAAGTTAATCAGCTTGCAAAGCATCTTGCCAGCATTATGGGTACCCAGGATATTGTTTCTTGAACTCTTCTGAAGTGATTTCAGTTCTGGACTTGTTTTGTTGCGGCGTTTATATGCTGCTTTGTTCCCTATATTTGCACTGGTGGCGAACTTTGATGCCCAGTGGATGTAATATGTGTAATAGCCGTGATAGCCTAGCATAAGTTGCTTGCTTATTTATTTCCTTGTTGTCTTGTTTATTTGTTTGCATGTAGTCAGTGCAGTTCTTTTTCCGCGGTTTGCTAGTGGCTGCAATAACCTATTTTTTAAAACTAGGCCACAATAACCATGGGCTAATATTTACTGTAGTGACATTGGGCCTCCTACGGGCCGTAGAAACGGTGGGCCTTCTACGGGCCGTAGAAACAGTAGGCCTTCTACGGGCCATAGAAACAATGGGCCTTCTACGGGCCGTATCATCAATGGGCCTTATACGGGCCGTATGATCGATTGGCCAAACATGGGCCAATAACAGGCCGCATTATGGCCGTAAACGGGCTAGAGTTGGAATCATCCGTTCATGGACCGACCATAATGGGCCATCGTTAATAGGCCATATTTGATGACACTATGAAAATGGCCCAACGTATTAACGGACCACAAATGGGCCGACTGTAACCACGGGCTGAATTTGGCCCACAAGCAGAAAATGACAGTAATGGGCCGTAAGTAAATGAATGCTGGAAATGAGCCCAAGAATAAATGGGCTCTAAGAAGGCCGAAAGATAACATGGGCTGGAAACGGCCCAACGGAATAACGGGCCATTAATGGGTATAAAGTGATACACTGTTCATTACGGGCCAGTTTCACCACGGGTCGTTAATGGGTGTAAAGTGATACACTGTTCATTACGGGCTAGTTTCACCACGAGCCGTTAATAGGCCAAGAGTTACATAGGGCCTCATATGGGCCGAAAGACGTCATGGGCCATACATGGGCCAGAAGTGAAAACGGGCTGGAATCATATTGGATGGCCCAGATGACGCTATTGGGCCTAATTCGGATAGGGCGTAACGGGCCTTGGGTTAGCGGGCTGTAAATGGGCTATATGCGAACAAGCCGTTAACAGGCTTTCCATGGGCCGGCCCGCCACCTTTTGACCAAGTCAAACGGGCCGGCCTTTTCACAGGAATGGGCCTCTGTTGGGCCATGCCACGTGTCGACGTATCATAGGCGCCTTCTGTCCAATGAGTGGATGACATCTGTCCCAACGATGAGCCGACACGTGTTTCCTCCAGCCAATGATGATTTTACACGTGGAAAATCCCCATTGGTCGGGGCTGTTAACGGGTTATCGGATCCAAAACCCGACCCGATAGCTTAACGGCGTTCCGTTATGGTGGATGCCACGTGTCGGTCACCCTTGACGAAAGCACTTCTGTGACGCGCGATTTATCATCATGGAAGTGGACACTTCCGTGATGATAATTTTGGTAATGTCATGGAACACTTCTACGACAGCACAGGTATGACTATCTTGATTCTGTCATAAATTTGTCATGGATGTACATGCATGACAAAAAACGCGACCTACTGTGACAAACACGTATCATCACGGAAGTGTATTTTTTTTGTAGTGGTGTGAATACATAGACAAACAGTGTCACTAGTATGCCTCTACTTGACTAGCTTGTTGATCAAAGATGGTTAAGTTTCCTAGCCATTGATATGAGTTGTCATTTGATGAACGGGATCACATCATTAGAGAATGATGTGATTGACATGACCCATCCGTTAGCTTAGCACTATGATCGTTTAGTTTGTTGCTATTGCTTTCTTCATAACTTATACATGTTCCTATGACTATGAGATTATGCAACTCCCGAATACCGGATGAACACTTTGTGTGCTACCAAACGTCACAACGTAACTGGGTGATTATAAAGGTGCTCTACAGGTGTCTCCAATGGTGTTTGTTGAGTTGTCATAGATCGAGATTAGGATTTGTCACTCCGATTGTCGGAGAGGTATCTCTGGGCCCTCTCGGTAATGCACATCACTATAAGCCTTGCAAGCAATGTGACTAATGAGTTAGTTGCGGGATGATGCATTACGGAACGAGTAAAGAGACTTGCCGGTAACGAGATTGAACTAGGTATTGAGATACCGACGATCGAATCTCGGGCAAGTAACATACCGATGACAAAGGGAACAACGTATATTGTTATGCAGTTTGACCGATAAAGATCTTCGTAGAATATGTAAGAGCCAATATGAGCATCTAGGTTCCGCTATTGGTTATTGACCAGAAATGTATCAGTTCTCGAACCCGTAGGGCCCGCACGCTTAACGTTCGGTGACGATCGGTATTATGAGTTTATGTGTTTTGATGTACCAAAGGTAGCTCGGAGTCCCGGATGAGATCAGGGACATGACGAGGAGTCTCGAAATGGTCGAGAGGTAAATATCAATATATTGGAAGGCTATATTCGGACATCGGAAAGGTTCCGAGTGATTCGGGTATTTTTCGGAGTACCGGAGAGTTACGGGAATTCGCTGGGAGAAGTATTGGGCCTTATTGGGCCATACGGCAAAAGAGGAGGCAGGCCAAACGGAAGGAGGTGCCCCCCCATGGGTCCGAATTGGACTAGGGAAAAGGGGGCGGCGCCCCCCTTGCCCTTTCCTACTCCCTCTCTCTTTCCATCTTTCTTCTCTCCTACTCCGGAAAGGAAAAGGGGAATCCTACTAGGACTCCCCACACTTGGCGCGCCCCCTCTAGGGCTAGCCTCCTCCTCCTCTCTCCTTTATATATGTGGGCAGGGGACACCCCAAAGGCACAACAGACATTGTTCTTAGCCGTGTGTGGTGCCCCCCTCCACCATAATCCACCTCGGTCATATCGTTGTAGTGCTTAGGCGAAGCCTTGCGCCGGTAGCTTCATCATCACCGTCATCACGCCATCGTGCTGACGAAACTCTCCCTCAACACTCTGCTGGATCGTGGGTTCGTGGGACGTCACCGAGCTGAACGTGTGCTTAACTCGGAGGTGACGTGCGTTCGGTACTTGGATCGGTCGGATCGTGAAGACGTACGACTACATCAACCGCGTTGATAAAACGCTTCCGCTTATGGTCTACGAGGGTACGTGGACAATACTCTCCCGCTCGTTGCTATGCATCACCATGATCTTGCGTGTGTGTAGGAAATTTTTTGAAATTACTACGTTCCCCAACAATCCCCGTCTTAGATCCGTTCAGTGGTCTCCGGGCACCGTAGCCGTGTCTCCTCTCGAGGTGGGTGGGAAGAGGGATCGAAGAAACTCATGGCCGGCTATGCCGGCCTTCCGGTAGCGACGCCCTTGGGCGCCGTCCCCTACATGTAGGCGCGGGTAAAGTTGCCCTTTTCCCCCTATTCCTCCTTGTTGCTCGTGTACCGGGTGAAAACCTAAATCCCTCAGGATTGGGCAGCACTGACGCCACGAGCACGTCACGCTCAAGGGGGTGCCATCTTTGGTGAGCTTTGGGGGAAGCGTGCTTATTCTGGTTGGGGGTTGTTGGCGGCGGGGTCGGAGGTTTCGTGCTAGTGTTGGCGGTGAGGCCACTCAAGTTTGTATCTTCTATGGACGTTGATGGCTACCGGAATTTGTGAGCGGCAATTGGCAGGGGATAGGGTTCCACTCCCAGGGTTGCCTTTTCTCTCTATTGTTGGCATGAGCACAGCTCTAATCACTGTGAACTCGATGTCATCTCTCAGCTCCGTCTCGGATACCTTCCTTCCTTTTGACGCTTGACCATCAGCAGCCTTGCCTTGTAGTTTTGCTTCTCCTCATGTGCAGATATCATGTAATGCCGATGCTTCCCTTGGCAGAGCACTCTGTAGTTTGGTGGTGGTGTCCTGGTGCGGTCTTTCGGTTGGCAATGGCGTCGGTCGCTCTTTAGCCCTCGGATGGGCGTCTCCACCTTTCGACGGATCGGCGTCCTTCGTGTCAGGGCGAGGGGCCAGGGAACCCCCTTCTGAGGTGGAGGAGGGCGACAATGACAGCCAGAGCCCATGGAGCTGAAAACGGTGCTCGACCAGCTACTGGATTTTCTTCCCCAAGCTTTTGATGGTGTCCTACACGGTGCTCAGCTACCTATGGAGAATATCTTTGCTAGTAATTTGTAGTGGCCTAATAGCTATTTACATAGCACCATGTGTTGGAAATATTAGCACTTTTTGACTAATCTAATCCACGAGTAAACAGTAAGCATGGCAAATACGTATGCATCGCATACCG
The DNA here is from genome assembly GCF_018294505.1 of Triticum aestivum. Classification (NCBI taxonomy): domain Eukaryota; kingdom Viridiplantae; phylum Streptophyta; class Magnoliopsida; order Poales; family Poaceae; genus Triticum; species Triticum aestivum. The sequence continues at coordinate 533,528,296 of NC_057808.1, read as the reverse complement.
ATACCTAAGCATGTGAGCACGTACAGTACATAGAACCGAAACATCTATGAACAGCATATATACGGCTAGCACATGAACAAGCAAATATGGGATGAACGAGTCATACCCTCTGGTTGGCCAGGCCAACGCGGCGGCGACCGTGGCAGCCTCGGCATCGGCCGAGGCCTTCTTCTTGGCGGCGGCGTCGTCAGCCATGGGGTCGATGTAGGGGAAGTAGTGGAAGCAGAGGCGGACGGAGACGGATCGGGAGCAGTCGCGTCGAGATGCTCCCCAAAAACCTTATTGCCGTTCTCCCGGGCAGGATCTCGAACGACGAGGTTCCGGAGGCACCTGCTCTCCCGACCAACCGTGCACGCGGTCGTCGGGATGGGATTGCCGGAGGCAGCACAGTGAGAGGAACAGTAGATGACGGCTAGGGTTGTACAAGAGGGAGTGAGTGAACTGAGTTAGGGTTCACCCCACTGGCCAGCGCCTTCTTATATAGGCCGTCAGGTAGATGGGCCTAGGCCAGGCCCACGACCGAGTCCGCGAACAGCCCACGGTCCAACTTCTCAGACAGTGGCGCTTCTGTAAGCGACTCGTTAATTAATTAACAATTAATTAACCATTCCTGAGCGGCAAAAATAAGCTTCGGCTTGGCTCATTCCCGCAACCCGCGGCGCGCGCGCGCGTCGTGACGAGGCGGGCGGCGGAGGAGGAGGAGCGCGCGTGTACAGCTCCTATTCCCAAGCTCCCAATAGCAAGTGGTAGAGCAGCCCTTATAAAGAGGTCTCACTCTTCTTACTGTAGCAGTATGGGACTAAACTTCCCACACTTCCAACCAGTTGCCATACACAAGCATGGGCCTTAGAGATTAACTAGGGATTATTGTCTTATATGGGCCTAAGCCCATCCATAATCCATCAATCTCCCACCAGATCTGGAGGCACATAAGTTTGTCAACTATTCCAAACAATGTTTGATATACCAGAATTTTCAGTGGAGGCTGTTAAGTTGAACTTTCACCTAGAGCAATAGGATTAGACTTCTTCACAACTAAACAATGGACTATGCCTTGAATTGTCAGTTTGGCGTGTAGAAGTTTCGCCTGTTGTCAGCTGATACGTGGCTACCGAATGCTAAACCCCACGGGTGGAGCTTATTAGTCATACTCCGTACCTTCTCATGAGCTTCCTAGAGATCACCCAATCTCATAGACTGTGACCAGCAGTCGGGCTCACATAGGTGTGTTCCTCCAAAGAATGCTCTGTAGGTTAGCATCTTGCTTACATAAGCTTTGGAAGACATTAAGACAAAAGTCAGCCTGCCTTATAGAATTGAGAGTATTATTGCCTCTCCAACGGAGTGGGATAATTAAGGGTACTCTCATCAGTTGACCGTTGGATTGTTTTCCTGGGTCCTAATTCACGGGATCTCCGATCACATGGGTTTGGTTACCCCCATGGCAACTTACGTGGGTCTCATACCCATCTCCCTCGATGCATTTTCTATCACAATCCGTGGTAGCCCTTTCGTAAAAGGGTCTGCCAGATTCTTAGCCGTCTGAATATAATCCAACCCTATTACTCCGGAGTTTCTTGATTTTCGGACAGATTTTAATCTTCTTCTTATGTGCTTTGTGGATTTCAAGTTGTCCTTTGAACTCTTAGCCTTGGCAATCACTGTTTGATTGTCACAGTTCATAAGGACAGTCGGGACTGGTTTATCAACCATCGGCAAATCCATCAAAAGCTCTCGAAGCCATTCTGCTTCGACGCATGATGTGTCTAATGCTGTGAGTTCTACTTCCATAGTCGATCTGGTTAAGATCGTATGCTTGCAAGACTTCCAAACAGCACCACCACCAAGTGTGAAGACATATCCACTTGTGGCTTTCATCTCATCAGCATCAGATATCCAGTTAGAATCACTATACCCCTCAAGTACCGTCGGGTACCCAGAATAGTGAATCCCGTAGTTCATAGTGCCTTGCAAATAGCGCATCACTCGCTCAACAGCATGCCAATGCACATCTCCCGGATTGGAAACAAACCGGCTCAGTTTGCACACAGAAAATGAGATGTCAGGGCGAGTAGCACAAGCTAGGTACATGAGTGAACGAACCACTTGAGAATATCTCAATTGATCTACAGTCGTGCCTTCGAACTTTCGAATTCGCACGCTAGGATCATATGGTGTTGCAGAAGGTTTGCAGTCCGAATATCCAAAATGGCTCAAAATCTTCTCAACATAGTGGGATTGCAAAAGTGTAATTCCACCCTCAATATTTCTCGGTAGCTTAATGTTCAAGATAACATCAGCCACGCCCAGGTCTTTCATCTCAAAGTTATGAGATAGAAAAGCCTTGACCTCCTCAATTACTTTGAGGTGGGTCCAAAATATCAGTATGTCATTGACATACAAACACAGTATAACTCCCTCGCCCCCATCATAGCGATAGTATACACATTTTTCAGCTTCGTTAACAACAAAGCCAGCAGATATTAGAGTTGTATTAAACTTCTCATGCCATTGCTTAGGCGCTTGTTTCAGGCCATACAAAGATTTCACTAACTTACACACCTTTCTTTCCTGACCATTTACTGCAAAGCCATCTGGCTGTTGCATGTAAATTTCCTTGTCTAGCTCTCTGTTGGGGATGTAACTATTAGGTATGACCCGCCCAGGAGGGGACGGGTTATACCTATGGAAATTCATGAAGCCCAAGAAAGCTCTGGAGATGGCGGTTCACTTAAGGGCCCAAGGCCCAAAGGCAATTCAAAGCCTGTAGAGATAAACCGCCATATGTATGTAACTTATATTGCAAGGCAGGATAGTTAGAGACCGAGCCGGACACTGTTTATGAGCCCGCCGGGACTCTGTGAACCGCCTCGGGCATCAACCTCTGTATATAAAGGGACGACCCGGCGGCGGTTCAGGGCAAGTAACATCAAATCGAGAGCTAGGTCAAGCGGATTCGCTCCCTGGTTATCGAGACATAAGGAATCCCACTCAAAACTGGATCGTAGGCTTTTACCTTCACCGTAAGGGGCCGAACCAGTATAAACCTCGTGTCCTTTGTCCCATTTTAACCCCTTTAAGCTTCCTAGTTGCGATAGCTCCACGACTAAGTCCTTTCACTAGGACATCTGCCGTGACAATTCCACGACAGTTGGCGCCGACCGTGGGGCCAGCGCACGGTGAATTTGAGTTCTTCAAGGGCAGCTTTGAAGGGCTCAAGGGATACGCTATGGGCCGGATGACCAAGAGTTGTCGCGGCAAGCTCTACATCGACGACGCAGGCTGGGGCCCCGACGCCGGCTCAATTGAGTACGGGTACCGGGTCCCCTTCGGCGGAATTCACGTCTTCATCGGCAAGATCGGCGAGCCGGGCCCTGAGCCGAACATCTGCACCGACATCGTCGAGACGGCTCAGCGTGCGAGACCCGCCCGGGCTCAGCCTGCCATGAAGCGTGCCTTCGTGGGATGCATCCACGGAGGGGAACTTCCTGAAGGATCCGTGTCTGGTGGTGAGATGGCCATCCACTCTGATGATGAGTCGTCCATGGGTGAGACGGATTCGTTATATGAAATACAAGACGGCGGGCTTGGGGGCTGTTCCGATGGCAGCAGTATTCCGGACCCCTTTGAGCCGCCGAGCAGAGTTGAGATCTTCATGGCTGGCACGCAACCCGTTCAAAACTCTACGGCTGCGGCATCAATAACCTCCACGTCAGCGGCAGCCGGGGCAGGAGGCCCCGTGCGCCCGCCGGCTCAGGTGTTGATGGATCTCATGGATAGGATGACAGCTCTGCTCACCGCCGCGGTTAATCCGGTGGATCAGGCTCAACATGATGCAGAGGTGGCACAGTTACGTGAGGAGGTAGCACAAGCTAAGGAAAACCTAGCAGCAGAGGATACGAGGATGGCCACGGAGCGGGTGGCTCTAGATGCTCGAGCTCAGCAGATTCAATCAGAAGCTTTCCAGCTTACAATGAATATGATTGCATCAAACGAGGTCATGAGGACAAGGCACCAGAAGTATCAATCCCGTCTGCCTCCGGTTTATGATCCTAGAAACCTCTTCCACACACCCGGTGTAGGCCCTAGTAACCCGCCGGAGGTAAACCGGGTTGCCATGCCCGGGGCTGGGACGCCAGTTCAACCGCAAGTGATGGAACCTCCTCGTATGAATACTGCCCACCTCATTATATGCCAACACCGCCGGGTCATTATTCTAATCCTTTGGAGAACATGGTCGCTGCGGCGGCTCGATTGGCGGCTCTCCCAGTGGAAAGCGACTCTCCAACGGCAATTGAAACACGAAGGGTCAGAGAACTTCTTCAGACGGCTCTGGCACAGCAGGAGGCATATTCTTATAGTCGGGACATGATTCATTCGACCCCTCGCCCAAGTCGGAGCCCGAGTTATAGCAGGCACATGGATTCAGCAGCCGTTTCGAGCAACGCCTGGCGCCGTGACCAGCCGTGTGGGCGTGACCCGATTCCTAACTTGGTTGATCAAAACAGGATACGTCAAGAGGCTCAGCGGGCGGCTCAGCAGGCGGCTGAGCAGGCGGCTCAACAAGCAGCTTATCAGTCTTTTCTGGTTTATCTGACGACTTCTGTTGAGGCAGGCGCGACCACTAGGACTGGAGGTGTGCCTTGTTTGGTGCCGGCTCTGCGTAACGAGCGTTTGCCCAAGGATTTCAAAGGACCTCGAAAGGTGCCTAATTACACGGCCGACTTACAGCCCGGGGCATGGATTGAGAGCTATGAGATGGCCATGGAATTACTGGAGGTTAGTGACGCGGCAATGGCTAAGTACTTCACCATGATGTTGGATGGAACGGCCCGCACTTGGTTGAAGGGACTGCCACCTAATTCCATTGGTTCATGGGCGGAGTTGAAAGCCCGGTTTATTCAGAACTTCAAAGATACATGCAAGCAGCCCATGTCAATTGTGGATTTGACTAATTGCAAGCAAGAGGTAGGTGAATCTACGACCCATTGGGTGCGCCGGGTGAAGGCCATAATACATTCATCTGATAAGATGGATGCCGGCTCTGCGGTCTTAATGTTGGAGAAAAATTGCTGTTTTACGCCTCTGAAACAGAAGCTGGGGCGGCTCAAGCGCGATTGTAACGACATGGGCCAGCTAATGGCGGCTCTCGTCAAGTACGCCGACTATGATAGTACCAAGGATCCCGAGTTTGACGATGAGAAGACAGGGAAGGGAAAGAAGAACGGTAACGCCAAGGGTCAGCAACATAACCCGGTGAATCAAGGAGGTAATAATAAACGTAAGGCTGATGGTAGCTTGCAGTTTGTGGCTAACACCAATGCACAGGGCAACAATCAACAGCATAAGGGGGACCACCTCCTCGGTCCGGCGGGTCAGGTCCCACTCTTGAGCAGTTGTTAAATGAGCCATGTCCAAGGCACGGTACTCAGCAGAAGCCAGCCACTCACCTATGGAAGGACTGCACGATCATGAAGGCTTTCAAGAATTCTAACATATTCGACAGCAATCATGGGCCGGGCGGCGGCTCAGGCGGCGGCGGTTTTCATGGCCCAGGTGGCTGTTCAAATTCCAACTTTCAAGGCCCTCAAGGTAATCAGGGTGGTTATAATCAGCAATCTGGCCAAGGAGGTCAGCAGCAGCAGCAATCCGGGTATCAGAGTAACCCAAAGCAGCTGAATAGTGGGTAGTATCACGTGCTTACCACCAGTTTATGTAAACGGGACCAAAAGCTTCATAAGAGGGCTGTGAACGCCGTTGAGCCGGCAATTCCTCGTTATTTGCGATGGTCTGGGTAGCCTATTCTCTGGAGTAGGGAGGATCACCCTCCCCGGGTTGATAATCCGGGTCACTTGGCCTTGGTGGTGGCACCTCAGGTTGGTGGATACAAATTCACGAAATTGCTCATGGATGGAGGCAGCAGCATCAACATCCTCTATTATGAGACTTTTCGTCGCATGGGGTTAACTGATAAAAATCTCAAGACATCCAACATTGTTTTTCTTGGAGTAGTGCCCGGTAAGTCGGCGTACCAGTGGGTAAGATTGAGCTGGAAGTAGCCTTTGGGGATGAGCATGATTCCAGGGCGGAGAAGCTGACTTTTGAAGTGGTTAAAATCAAGAGCCCGTATCATGCCCTGTTCGGACGGCCGGCTTATGCAAAGTTCATGGCACGGTTGTGTTATGTTTATCTGCATCTCAAGATGCCGGGTCACAAGGGCACCGTCACAGTGCACGGGAGTCGGAAGATAGCCTTGGAATGTGAGGAAGGAGATGCTACTTACGCAGAATCTGTTTGTGCAACAGAGGAGTTGAAGTTCTACAAGGACAATGTTGACCCGACGGACATGGCGTCTTTAAAGAAGCCAACCACAGAACATGAGCCGGTGATGAAGTTTAATTAAGTCGGCCGATGACACCAAGCTTGTTGATTTTGTTCCAGGCGACTCATCTAAGCAGTTCAGTATCAGTGCTAATCTGGATCCCAAATAGGAAAGCGCGCTCATCGAGTTCATCCGTGAGAACCGGGACATCTTTGCATGGAAACCTTCTGACATGCCGGGTGTACCGAGAGAACTCGCTGAGCACACTCTGAATATTGATCCAAAATTTAAGCCGGTCAGGCAGTTTCTTCGGTGGTTCAATGAGGAGAGATGTCAGGCCATTGGTGAGGAAGTGGCCCGGCTCTTGGCGGCCGGGTTTATTGTTGAGGTTTTTCATCCAGAGTGGTTGGCTAACCCGGTGCTCGTGCTTAAAAAGAATGGCACCTGGCGTATGTGTGTAGATTACACGGACTTAAACAAGGCTTGCCCGACTGATCCTTTCGCTCTCCCTCGTATTGATCAAATCACTGATGCTACGGCGGGTTGTGAGCGTTTGAGTTTTTTGGATGCTTATTCTGGTTATCATCAGATCAAGATGGCAGTGAAGGACCAGGAGAAGACGGCTTTTATCACTCCGTTTGGGGCCTTCTGCTAAGTGTACATGCCCTTTGGGCTCAAGAGTGCTCAGGCGACTTATCAGCGATGTGTGCAGAACTGTCTTCATATTCATATTGGGCGTAATGTTCATGCTTATGTGAACGACATTGTGGTGAAATCCAGAGAGAAGGAGACCTTGATAGATGATCTAAAGGAAACCTTTGATAATCTCCGGGTCTACAAGATGATGCTTAACCCGGCCAAATGTGTTTTTGGGGTGCCAGTAGGCAAGCTTTTGGGTTTTCTGGTTTCTAACAGAGGCATTGAGGCTAACCCGGAGAAGATCAAAGCAATCACCTCTTTGGCTAAGCCGGCGTGTATCAATGATGTTCAGCGGCTGGCAGGTCGTATTGCTGCTTTAAGCTGGTTCATAAGCCGGTTAGGTGAGAAGGCCATACCGCTGTATCAGATGATGAAGAAGACAGACGACTTTCTCTGGAGTGATGCTGCTAACGCTGCCTTTGAGATTTGAAGAGACAGCTTGCTGAGCCGCCGGTCCTTGCTGCTCCCATTGCTAAGGAGCCATTATTGTTTTATGTGGCTGCTAACACACGTGCTGTCAGTGTGGCCATTGTAGTGGAGCGCAAGGAGGTTGGCAAAGAATATTCGGTTCAACGGCCGGTTTACTACGTCAGTGAGGTGCTTATTGAGTCCAAGCAAAGATATCCACACTAGCAGAAGCTAGTTTATGGGGTGTTCATGGCAAGCCGGAAGCTTAAGCAATATTTTCAGGGTCATCCTATCATTGTGGTTAGTTCTGCTCCTTTAGGAGATATCATTCAAAATAGAGAAGCCACAGGACGAGTCGCCAAGTGGGCCATTGAGCTTGGGCCTCATGGCTTAAAGTATGTGCCACGCACTTCTATCAAGTCTCTAGCACTGGTGGACTTCATCAACGATTGGACAGAGCTACAGGTGCCTGAAGAAAATCCGGACAACACATATTGGACTATTCACTTTGATGGATCCAGGCAATTGGAGGGCTCGGGGGCTGGAGTTGCTTTAGCTTCCCCTCGAGGTGACAAATTTTGTTATGTGCTACGGTTGATGTTTCCCTGTACTAACAGTGCAGCTGAGTATGAGGCCTTGCTCCATGGTCTCCGGATGGCTAAGGAGATGAATTTAAGCCGGGTAAGATGCTTTGGCGACTCAGATCTGGTGGCTCAACAAGTCTCAGGCAAGTGGGATTCTAAGGATCCTCTCATGGCGGCATATCGCCGTGAGGTTGATGCCATTGCTGGACATTTCAAGGGTTACCAAGTGGAGCACATTGATCGCAGAAAGAATGAGGCGGCTGATGCCTTAAGCCAGCTGGGGTCTCAACATAAGCCGGTCCCGCCTAATACTTTCTTGGATATTCTACATAACCCTTCTGTTAAGTTGCCTACAAAGGAGGACTTGGCTGTTCCTGACCTAGAAGCGCAGTTGGTGGCGGCTCTTCACGTCATCCCAGATTGGACAGTGCCATGATGACCCACAAGTATAGGGGATCTATCGTAGTCCTTTCGATAAGTAAGAGTGTCGAACCCAACGAGGACCAGAAGGAAATGATAAGCGGTTTTCAGCAAGGTATTCTCTGCAAGCACTGAAATTATTGATAACAGATAGTTTTCTGATAAGATAATTTGTAACGAGCAACAAGTAACAAAAGTAAATAAAGTGCAGCAAGGTGGCCCAATCCTTTTTGTATCAAAGGACAAGCCTGGACAAACTCTTGTATAGAGAAAAGCGCTCCCGAGGACACATGGGAATTATCGTCAAGCTAGTTTTCATCACGTTCATATGATTCGCGTTCGGTACTTTGATAATTTGATATGTGGGTGGACCGGTGCTTGGGTGCTGTCCTTACTTGGACAAGCATCCCACTTATGATTAACTCCTATTGCAAGCATCCGCAACTACAAAAGAAGTATTAAGGTAAACCTAACCATAGCATGAAACATATGGATCCAAATCAGCCCCTTACGAAGCAACGCATAAACTAGGGTTTAAGCTTCTGTCACTCTAGCAACCCATCATCTACTTATTACTTCCCAATGCCTTCCTCTAGGCCCAAATAATGGTGAAGTGTCATGTAGTCGACGTTCACATAACACCACTAGAGGAGAGACAACATACATCTCATCAAAATATCGAACGAATACCAAATTCACATGACTACTAATAGCAAGACTTCTCCCATGTCCTCGGGAACAAACATAACTACTCACAAAGCATATTCATGTTCATAATGAGAGGAGTATTAATATGCATATAGGATCTGAACATATGATCTTCCAGCAAATAAACTAACTAGCATCAACTACAAGGAGTAATCAACACTACTAGCAACCTACAGGTACCAATCCCGGACTTAGAGACAAGAATTGGATACAAGAGATGAACTAGGGTTTGAGAGGAGATGGTGCTGGTGAAGATGTTGATGGAGATTGGCCCCCTCCCGATGAGAGGAGCGTTGGTGATGATGATGGCGATGATTTCCCCCTCCCGGAGGGAAGTGTCCCCGGCAAAACAGCTCTGCCGGAGCCCTAGATTGGTTCCGCCAAGGTTCCGCCTCGTGGCGGCGGAGTCTCGTCCTAAAAGCTTGCTTATGATTTTTCTTCGGACGAAAGACTTCATATAGCAGAAGATGGGCACCGGAGGGCCAACAGGGGGCCCACGAGGCAGGGGGCGCGCCCAGGGGGTAGGGCGCGCCCCCCACCCTCGTGGCTAGGGTGTGGGCCCCCTCTGGTATTTCTTCCACTCAGTATTTTTTATTATTTCCAAAAATAACTTCCGTGGAGTTTCAGGACTTTTGGAGTTGTGCAGAATAGGTCTCTAATATTTGCTCCTTTTCCAACCCAGAATTCCAGCTGCGGGCATTCTCCATCCTTATGTAAACCTTGTAAAATAAGAGAGAATAGGCATAAGTATTGTGACATAATGTGTAATAACAGCCCATAATGCAATAAATATCAATATAAAAGCATGATGCAAAATGGACGTATCAACTCCCCCAAGCTTAGACCTCGCTTGTCCTCAAGCGGAAGCCGATAACGATAAATATGTCCACATGTTTAGAGGTAGAGGTGTCGATAAAATAAAATACGGACATGAGGGCATCATGATTATTCTCATAACAGCAACATATATGGATAATGTCATATGATTTCTTATGCTCAGGTAATGATCTATTCACAATGCAAAGTATGAATCAGAAACTTTATTGAGAACTAACAAACTATAATCTCAGTCATTGAAACAATTGCAATTTATCATAACATCAGAAAGAGTCTATGTCATAGCTTTTCAGCAAGTCCACATACTCAACTATCATTTAGTCTTTCACAATTGCTAACACTCACGCAATACTTGTGGTTACGGAGTTTTAATCGGACACAGAGAAAGATAGGGGCTTATAGTTTCGCCTCCCAACCTTTTACCTCAAGGGTAATGTCAACAATAATAGCTCATGCTAACTTACATCCAATTTTATATATATATATATATATATATATATATATATATATATATATATATATATATCAGGATCATTCCAACATACTATGCTTGCCAAAGGATAAAATGTAAAAATGAAAGGTGAAAATCACCATGACTCTTGCATAAGGTAGAAGATAAAAGTAAAAGATAGGCCCTTCGCAGAGGGAAGCAGAGGTTGTCATGCGCTTTCAGGGTTGGATGCACAAAATCTTAATGCGAAAGAACATCACTTTATATTGCCACTTGTGATATGAACCTTTATTATGCAGTCCGTCGCTTTTATTTCTTCCACATCACAAGATCGTATAAAGCTTATTTCCTCCACACTAATCAATCATACATGTTTAGAGAGCATTTTTTGTTGCTTGAACCGATGACAACTTACTTGAAGGATCTTACTCAATCCATAGGTAGATATGGTGGACTCTTATGGCAAAACTGGGTTTAAGGGTATTTGGAAGCACAAGTAGTATCTCTACTTGATGCAAAGAATTTGGCTAGCATGAGGGGGAAAGGCAAGCTCAACATGTTGGATGATCCATGACAATATACTTTATTTCAGATATAAGAAAACATAACCCATTACGTTGTCTTCCTTGTCCAACATCAACTCTTTAGCATGTCATATTTTAATGAGTGCTCACAATCATAAAAGATGTCCAAGATAGTATATTTATATGTGAAACCTCTCTTTCTTTATTACTTCCTATTAATTGCAATGATGACCAAAGCTATGTTTGTCAACTCTCAACAACTTTTAATCATCACACTCTTTCTATGTGAAGGCATTACTCTCCATAAGATCAATATGATCTCTTTATTTCTTTTTATCCCTTTTCTTTTCTTTTATTCACTCAAGATCATAGCAAGATAATCAAGCCCTTGACTCAACACTAATCTTTATTATATAACTCACGGACTCGATTACATAGAGGGATCATAAAGCAAACTCAAAACTAGATCATACCAAAACTTTTATTCTACTAGATCAAGATATTACTAAAAGGATCGAACTAAGAAACACGGTAAAGATAGGAGTGTGATGATGATACGATACCGGGGCACCTCCCCCAAGCTTGGCAGTTACCAAGGGGAGTGCCCATACCCATATGATTATGTCTCCTTTTTCAGAGGTGGTGATGATGGAGTTGTTGATGATGACAGTTGTGCCTTTAGCTTTTTCATACTGTAATTGAGAAGGGCAATTTCCTCCTTTAAATCATCGACCTCCGATTCCAGCTTCAAGATCTTGTCACATAAATCTCCTTTTCTTTTCTGCCGAAAACGAGAAGGAATAGATCGGTTGTTAGATAGTTTAGCCCTCTTAGGGAGACTAGATTTCTTGAACTTCACGTGCATATCCCCAGGTTGAGGTAGAGGGACATCCTCCTCCTCCGAACTTGAATCATTGATCCTCATCAAATGAGCATCCTCCTCCTCATCCGTAGTTCGACCACAAGGGGATAGATCCCCATAGGTCTTTGGGTCAGCAATGAGGTGCGAGACATAGCTCTCTCCGTCGGAATCCTGAGATGACATCTTGCTCCAAATCTGCTACAGAAACAGCTCGAAATGAGAACAGAAGATAATTGCGTGATACGGTAGTCAAAACCTTCGGGAGATTATATAATGAATTTTTACCGACCAAAATACGTATCGTGCAAGAAAACGAAGTCCGGAGAGCGCACGAGGTGCCCACGAGGCAGGGGCGCGCCCAGGGGGGTAGGGCGCGCCCTCCACCCTCGTGGAGCCCTCGTGTCCTTCCCGGACTGCTTCTTATTTTTTTATTTTTCTAAATATTTCAAAAGGGAGAAAAATTGCCATTAGAACTGTTTTGGAGTCGGTTTACTTACCGTACCACATACCTATTCCTTTTCGGAGTCTGAAACGATCTGGAAAGTGTCCCTTATGTATTCCTCCGGGGTTACGGTTTCAATTACATTGGTTTCAACATTTATAGGATTACCTGAGGTATAATGTTTGATTCTTTGACCGTTCACCACCTTCGGATTTGTGCCTTCGAAGTTGTTGATTTTTATGGCACCGGAACGATAGACCTCCTCGATAACGTAAGGACCTTCCCATTTAGAGAGAAGTTTTCCTGCAAAAAATCTTAAATGACAGTTGTATAATAATACATAATCACCTACATTAAACTCACGCTTTTGTATTCTTTTGTCATGCCATCTTTAACTTTTTCTTTAAACAATTTGGCATTCTCATAGGCTTGGATTCTCCATTCATCAAGTGAGCTAATGTCAAATAACCTCTTCTCACCGGCAAGTTTGAAATCATAATTGAGCTCTTTAATAGCCCAATATGCCTTATGTTCTAGTTCGAGAGGTAAGTGACATGCTTTTCCATAAACCATTTTATACGGAGACATACCCATAGGATTTTTATATGCAGTTCTATAAGCCCATAATGCATCATCAAGTTTCTTGGACCAATTCTTTCTAGATCTATTAACAGTCTTTTGCAAAATTAATTTGAGCTCTCTATTACTCAATTCTACTTGACCACTAGACTGTGGGTGATAAGGAGATGCAATTCTATGATTAACATCATACTTGGCAAGCATTTTACGAAAGGCACCATGAATAAAATGTGAACCACCATCAGTCATTAAATATCTAGGGACTCCAAACCTCGGAAAAATAACTTCTTTAAGCATCTTAATAGAGGTGTTATGATCAGCACTACTAGTTGGAATAGCTTCTACCCACTTAGTAACGTAATCAACAGCAACTAAAATATGTGTATATCCATTAGAGGCAGGAAACGGTCCCATATAATCAAAGCCCCAAACATCAAATGGTTCAATAACAAGTGAATAATTCATAGGCATTTCTTGACGTCTACTAATATTACCAATTCTTTGACATTCATCACAAGATAAGACAAACTTACGGGCATCCTTGAAGAGAGTAGACCAATAAAAACCGGATTGCAATACCTTATGTGCAGTTCTATCTCCAGCGTGGTGTCCTCCATAAGCCTCGGAGTGACACTTGCGTAGGATCTATTCCTGTTCATGCTCAGGTACACAACCTCTAATGACACCATCTACTCCTTCTTTATAAAGATGTGGGTCATCCCAAAAGTAATGTCTTAAATCATAGAAAAACTTTTTCTTTTGCTGGTATGTGAAACTAGGTGGTATGAATTTAGCAACAATGTAATTAGCATAATCAGCATACCATGGAGCAGTATGAGAAGCATTTATGACATTTAATTGTTCATCAGGAAAGCTATCATCAATAGGTAGTGGGTCATCAAGGACATTTCCTAACCTAGACAAGTTATCTGCAACGGGGTTCTCAGCTCCCTTTCTATCAATAATATGCAAATCAAATTCTTGTAGCAAGAGAACCCATCTAATAAGTCTAGGTTTAGCATCTTTCTTTTCCATAAGATATTTAATAGGAGCATGATCGGTGTGAATAGTTACTTTAGAATCAACAATATAAGGTCTGAACTTATCACAAGCAAATACAACTGCTAAGAATTCTTTTTTAGTAGTAGCATAATTTCTCTGGGCATTGTCTAGAGTTTTACTAGCATATTGAATAACATTTAATTTCTTATCAACTCTTTGTCCTAGAAAAGCACCCTACAGCATAATCACTAGCATCACACATAATTTCAAAGGGTAAATTCCAATCGGGTGGCTGAACAATAGGTGCGGAAATCAATGCTTTCTTAAGTATTTCAAATGCTTCTACACAATCATCATCAAAAACAAATGGTATATCTTTTTGTAAGAGATTAGTCAGAGGCCGAGAAATTTTTGAGAAGTCCTTAATGAACCTCCTATAAAAACCGGCATGACCAAGAAAACTTCTTATACCTTTGATGTCCTTGGTACATGGCATCTTTTCAATAGCATCAACTTTAGCTTTATCAACTTCAATACCTCTTTCAGAAATTTTATGCCCCAAAACATTGCCTTCATTAACCATAAAGTGGCACTTCTCCCAATTCAAGACAAGATTAGTTTCTTCACATCTCTGCAAAACTCGATCAAGGTTGCTCAAGCAATCATCAAAAGAGGATCCATAGACAGAGAAATCATCCATGAAAACCTCACAAATTTTTCACAAAAGTCAGAGAATATAGCCATCATGCATCTTTGAAAGGTAGCAGGTGCATTACATAAACCAAAAGGCATACGTCTATAAGCAAAAGTACCGAAAGGGCAAGTAAAAGTGGTCTTAGCTTGATCATCAGCTGACACGGGTATTTGAGAGAAACCAGAATAACCATCTAGAAAGCAAAAATGTGTATGTTTGGATAATCTTTCTAGCATTTGATCAATGAAAGGTAAGGGGTAATGATCTTTTTTAGTAGCTTTATTTAATTTACGAAAATCAATTACCATTCTATAACCTGTAATAATTCTTTGCGGAATCAATTCATCTTTATCATTAGGAACGACAATAATACGTCCCTTCTTAGGGACACAATGGACAAGACTTACCCACTGACTATCAGGAACGGGATAAATTATACCTGCCTCGAGGAGCTTTAATATTTCTTTTCTTACCACTTCTTTCATCTTAGGATTTAACCGTCATTGGTGATCAATAACTGGTTTGGCATCTTTCTCCAAATTTATTTTGTGTTGGCATAGAGTGGGACTAATGCCCTTAAGATCATCAAGAGTATATCCAATAGTAGCACGGTGCTTTTTCAGAGTTTTCAATAATTTTTCTTCCTTCTTCTCTGAAAGGTTAGCACTAATAATAACAGGATATATCTTCTTTTCATCAAGATAAGCATATTTAAGAGTATCAGGCAATGGTTTAAGCTCAAACACGGGATCACCGTTGGGTGGAGGAGGATCCCCTAAGATTTCAACAGGCAAGTTGTGTTTCAGAATAGGTCCCTGTTTAAAGAACACTTCATCTATTTCCCTTCTTTCATTCATAAACATATCATTTTCATGGTCTAGCAAATATTGTTCTAAAGGATCACTAGGAGGTACGGCAATAGAAGCAAGACCAATAATTTCATCTTTACTAGGCAATTCCTCTTCATGGTGTTGTCTACGAAATTGTGACGCCCCCGATTTAATCGTACACTAATCATACACGCAACGTGTACGATCAAGATCAGGGACTCACGGGAAGATATCACAACACAACTCTAAAAATAAAAATAAGTCATACAAGCATCATAATACAAGCCAGGGGCCTCGAGGGCTCGAATACAAGTGCTCGATCATAGACGAGTCAGCGGAAGCAACAATATCTGAGTACAGACATAAGTTAAACAAGTTGCCATAAGATGGCTAGCACAAACTGGGATACAGATCGAAAGAGGCGCAGGCCTCCTGCCTGGGATCCTCCTAAACTACTCCTGGTCATCGTCACCGGCCTGCACGTAGTAGTAGGCACCTCCAGTGTAGTAGGAGCCGTCGTCGACGGTGGCGTCAAGCTCCCGGGCTCCGGCATCTGGTTGCGACAACCAGGTAGAATGGAAAGGGGGAAAAGAGGGAGAAAAGCAACCGTGAGTACTCATCCAAAGTACTCGCAAGCAAGGAGCTACACTACATATGCATGGGTATATGTGTAAAGGGCCATATCAGTGGACTGAACTGCAGAATGCCAGAATAAGAGGGGGATAGCTAATCCTGTCGAAGACTACACTTCTGGCCACCTCCATCTTGCAGCATGTAGAAGAGAGTAGATGGTAAGTTCACCAAGTAGCATCGCATAGCATAATCCTACCAGGCGATCCCCTCCTCGTCGCCCTGTTAGAGAGTGATCACCGGGTTGTATCTGGCACTTGGAAGGGTGTGTTTTATTAAGTATCCGGTTCTAGTTGTCATAAGGTCAAGGTACAACTCCAGGTCGTCCTTTTACCGAGGGACACGGCTATTCGAATAGATAAACTTCCCTGCAGGGGTGCACCACATAACCCAACACGCTCCCTCCCATTTGGCCGGACACACTTTTCTGGGTCATGCCCGGCCTCGGAAGATCAACACGTCGCAGCCCCACCTAGGCACATCAGAGAGGTCAGCACACCGGTCTAAATCCTATGGCGCGGGGGTCTGGGCCCATCGCCCATTGCACACCTGCACGTTGCGAACACGGCCGGAAGCAGACCTAGCCTAGCAGGCCTTCCAATCCAATCCGGCGCGCGCCGCTCAGTCGCTGACGTCACGAAGGCTTCGGCTGATACCACGACGTCGAGTGCCCATAACTGTTCCCGCATGGTTGGTTAGTGCGTATAGGCCAAATGGCCAGACTCAGATCAAATACCAAGATCTCGTTAAGCGTGTTATTTTAAAGTAACTGCGAACGCCGAACAGGGCCAGGCCCACCTCTCTCTCTCTCCTAGGTGGTCTCAACCTGCCCTGTCGCTCCGCCAAAAAGTAACAGTCGGGGGCCGTCAGGAACCCAGGCCCACCTCTACCGGGATGGAGCCACCTGTCCTTTCAGCCCCCTCATCAGATCACTTGCGGGTACTCAACGAGCTGACCCGACTTTAGTCACCACATGTGTCATGTGTATAAAGTATATAGTATATACCTGTGATCACCTCCCGAAGTGATCACGGCCCAGTAGTATAGCATGGCAGACGGACAAGAGTGTAGGGCCACTGATGGAACACTAGCATCTTATACTAAGCAGTAGGATAGCAGGTAAGGGTAACAACTGTAGCAACAACGACAGGCTATGCAGCAGAATAGGATTAACCGAAAGCAGTAACATGCTACACTACTCTAATGCAAGCTGTATAGAGAAGAATAGGCGATATCTGGTGATCAAGGGGGGGCTTGACTGGTTGCTCTGGCAAGAAGGAAGGGTCGTCAACATCGTAGTCGAGCTGGGATTAGGCCTCCTGCCTGGGATGTGTTAACACAATCAAACTTAGGTGTCATACCTGACTCCTTACCTTCGTCGAGATCCCAATCTTCAGAGTTGCATTTAATTCTTTCCAATAAATCCCATTTGAATTCAATAGTCTTCATCATAAAAGAGCCAGCACAAGAAGTATCGAGCATGGTGCGATTGTTATCAGAAAGCCGAGCATAAATTTTTTGAATAATCATCTCTCTTGAGAGCTCATGATTGGGGCATGAATATAACATTGACTTAAGCCTCCCCCAAGCTTGAGCGATGCTTTCTCGTTCGCGAGGCCCAAAATTATATATATAATTGTGATCACGATGAACAAGATGCATAGTGTCGTGGAATTGTCACGGCAGATGTCCTAGTGAAAGGACTTAGTCGTGGAGCCATCGCAACGGGTTAGCTTAAAGGGGTTAAACCGGACAAGGGACACGAGAGTTTTATACTAGTTCGGCCCTTACGATGAAGGTAAAAGCCTACGTCTAGTTGTGATGGAATTGCTGGGGTTTCGATGACCAGGGAGCGAATACGCTTTGCCTGAGTCTCGAGTTGTTGTCTGTTGTCCTTGAACCGCCGCCGGGTCGTGCCTTTATATACACAGGTCGACGCCCGCCGGCTTACAGAGTCCCGATGCCGGTTTATACACATACCGGCCCGGTCTCTACTTTGTCATACCTTACAATACAATTCATGTACTACATGGCGGTTTATAGCTACAGGCCTTAATCTACCTTTGGGCCTTGGGCCTTTCGAGTCCCTGTAGTAAAACGCTTTATTCCTTGTCTTCATGGGCTTTTAAGTATAAACAATCCATTATGGGGATAACCCGGCTTCCTTGGCCGGTTTACACCTAGTAGTAATATCCCCAACATTAGGCCCCAGATTGATTTGAACTGGTTCATGTCAATCTCCAAAACCTTGAGAAAATTTCTTCTTCCATATCCTCGCATGAATCTTGTAAACGCCATGACGTCATCATCCAGAATCATAATAAACCGCCATGACGTCATTTGTTATTTTAAATGGTATATTCCTCACCTTCATTAATGAGCCTCCGACAATCGAGGCGACAAATCTGTCACATATCCATTTGTTAGGCTCCTCGATTCTTGCGCTTGACCCTTATCCTTTCGTCTTTATAAATACGGCCGAGGGTCCTTTCCGTTTTCCCCCTTTCTCTTCGTCTCCTTCTTCCTCGCGACGTCTCAGAACCCGAGCTCTGCCGCCGCCGTCGTCCTTCGTATCTGCATCAACCAAGGCCGCTGCATCAACCTGATCGAACCAGAGCAACGCGGCGCTCCTCCGCTGTTCCGCAGCACCGGTGAGTTCATTTCCTTTTCAACCTCAGATCTGCATTAGGGTTCCGCCGTTCGTCGGTGTTCTTCCCTGTTCGTCTTCTTTCTGTTCTTAGATCTCATAACTTGATTTGCAACTGATAGTAGAAGTAGGCGATGATAGTCTAGCGCCCTTTACCAACCTCAGAAAACACCTTTTACTGCCTGAGATCCAATCAAACAAACGTGTTCTTCCACTGCCACCATTTTAGGTTAAATTTATTTCCTCTTTTTAGAACTGTGGCAGATCCAAATTTATACCACCGATCTGTGAAATCTGTTTGCGCCATACTTAGAATTTTTTGTAAATCTGTAGCCTCTATACCATTGTGGGCGGTTTATCCTTTAAACTTTGATAACTCATCATATACCATTAGCCCTCTGTTAAACCGCCAACCTGCTTTAAGTGCTGAAATCCGGTTTAGTACACCCAAATGCTTGAAATATCATCGTCTTCCATCATTGCGCCGGTTTGTAAGTTGTAACCATGAACTTTAACCCGGATACCGTGCTTTTTTCCAGCTTGTCACCAGAAATGGCCAAACAATTCTGTTCCTGTAATTGGGTTCCTTCCCGGGTTACGGAAGCGCAGCTGGCTGGTTGTGTTGCAACGGGCGCTTTAGCAAATAAGGACACTATTCATTGGCGAGTCCCCGGTCCAGAATTTCCTCCTAAACCCCAAGACGGAGAAGTTATTGTATTTACTGATCACCTGAGCCGAGGCTTCACTCCTCCCGGATCAAAAAATTTCCGTGACGTGCTCGCCGACTTTCAAATCCATCCCCAAGATATCGGTCCAAACTCCATATCCAATATTTGTGACTGGCAAGTATTCTGTGAAGTGTACCTGCAAGAGGAGCCTACTGTTGATCTGTTCCGGGATTTCTTTTATCTAAACCGCCGTACTGAGTTTACGGATGGCCCCAATACTGAACTAGGCGGGGTTTCAATTCAGAAGAGGAGAGATGTTGATTTCCCTCATGCCAAGCTTCATAGTCATCCTAAGGACTGGAATCAGACTTGGTTCTACTGCCGCAACACAGCCCCAGCCAATGAAAATCCTTTGCCGGGTTACCGTCCACACCGGCTTACCCAAGCTCATCCCTTTCCTCAACGGTTGACCGCCCAGGAGCGAGCAAAATATGCCCCTCAACTGGCAAAGCTCAGAGCCTTTGTTGCAAATGGGCTGACAGGCGTGGATTTTGTCCGATGCTGGGTTTCATGGAGCGTTTTACCTTTAAGCCGGCGACCCGGTTTAATGTGTGAATACACAGGGGATCTGAAAGACCCGCAACGCCATATTGACATCCAGCTGACTGATGATGAAGTCACCGAAGCTGTTAAAAAGATGCTTAATGAGCCAATAGATGTGTGCAGCAAAACCGGGCTCAGTCCTTTCTATGCTGCCAATAAACCGCCAAAGGTATAATCTACCGTATTTCTGCCTTTATCCATCCTTTGTTAAATTTCTCCTTTGATGACTTACTATTTGTCTATGCAGGCCGATGATCCATTCTGGAAGAAAAAATCACAAGATAAACCGGTAAAGAATCCTCGGCTTAAGACCAAGGCTTCAAAAAAGCCTATGAAAAGAAGGAACGTTGAACCGTCCGAGACCATTATTGATGATGATCTGGATATTCCGGATTCAGAGGTAGAACTTGACTCTCTCGGTTCATTTTTTATACACCTTATCGACAATGATCATTATCAGGATGAAGCGGAAGCCAGCCATGCTGATGAGGTAACTATTCTTTCTTCTGATTCTGATCCTGTGCCAGTACCAAGAATCCGTCGAGCCATTCGGAAAGTAAAATTTTCATGCCCTCTTTCTTATTTGGACCTGCACTTTCTTTTAAACACGCAGCAGCATGAAGCTCACCGCACAACTCGACATAGTGGCCAAGTGGTGACCTCCTCCGGTTTACCAAATACGCCGGTTCGCAAACGCCGCCAAGAGGTTGCTTATACTCCTGACACCCTTTATCCTAAGGCGGGTTACATCCGATATCCTCTTAATCCGTCTGACTCAAATTATCAGGGAGCTTCCCATTCATCGTCCGGCGAGTCGTCAGTGACACAACTTCCTCCTCTGAGAACCGTCCCTGGGTAAGCATAACATACTTTTAACTTTTTGGTCTTGTATTATATTGTCATATCGATCTTCGTGTCTGCTCTTTTTTAGTGCTAAAGCCAGACCAAGCAAGAAGGCTAGATTGAATAGGCCAATCGACCATGAACCGGCTACCGAGCCGGAGAAAACCCCAGAGGCTATTGACCCAGAGGCTAACACTGTTATTGATAATCCGGAACGTCAAGCAGCGGACATGCTTGTTGAACCGGTAGA
Source organism: Triticum aestivum (assembly GCF_018294505.1). Lineage (NCBI taxonomy): Eukaryota > Viridiplantae > Streptophyta > Magnoliopsida > Poales > Poaceae > Triticum > Triticum aestivum. Next base: position 533,507,293 of record NC_057808.1, on the reverse strand, counting down.
AAATAATCCAACAAGCCAGTCAGCTGATCCATTAAATCCAACTGTTGATCCGCCGAGTCCAGCTAAAGCATCTGATAAACCGCCAAGCCCTGCCAAAACTACGGATGATGATGTTGTCGTAACTGGCCTTGGTTTCAGCTCCCCTGGTCGTCCTGTCGCGTTATCAAAGCATAGCGCCAAAGAAGAAATTTCTGCTATGGACAAAGGGAAATGGAAACCCGAGTTATCCAATTATACCAACCTCAGCGCTGAAGACCTTCATTCTGGTTTTTTAAACCGCCTGTATACAAGCCGCGACTTTGAAGCCGGTTTAGTAGGCCTGATGAAGGAGCGGTGTGAGGTAAATGTCACTTTCCCTTTGCATAAATATTCCAACAGTCCTTTTGTTAGAACTGGTCTAACGTATCAACTCCGGTAGCCCCCAAGGGCCGGTGCATAACATTGGTTTGAACCGGGTCTTGAATCGATATTTGCATTTTGCTAGTGTAGCCCCCATGAACCGGCTTATATCTTTTTAGAATGAACCGGTACATCCTACTAATCTCACCACTTATAATGATGACAATCCATCTGAATCTGAACAAATACGCATTAGCCCCCAAGTGTCAAGTAGATAACTTGTTATGTGCTTGAGACTTTAAATTAATAGCTGATAAGAAGCAATCCGCATTAGCCCCCAAGTGTCAAGTAGATAACTTGTTCTGTGGTTGGGACTTCAATGTTGTAATGCTAACTTATTATCTGTATTTTGCAGGCTGAGTTGTCCCAAAAAGACTCCCAAATCACTGATCTCCAAGGAAACATCAAGTGTCAGGTAGACGAAACTTGCAAAGTTAAGAGCGAGCTGACCACCGCTTTAACAACCATGGAGTAGCTGAAGGAATTCTTCAAAGGCGAACGGGCAGATTGATGCCATGACCTCTGCCATCTTTGGTAACAATCTCTTCACCAATATGTAACAACACCAGTTATAAAAACTTCCGGTTTAATAATAATATGATCCTTTTGCAGGTAGCCGTGTTACTCATCTTGGCGCAGATATGCGCAAAAAATTGAAGGTCGTCTATACTTTGGTAGAGCAGCTTTATACCGGCGCGCAACGAGCTATCTGCACAGCTTCCAATAACCATCCGCCCCCGTCGCTAATCAAGGAAATGCTAGAAAAATTGTCTATGATGCCTGCCCGGATTGTGGAATTGAAGAAATCCGCTGCTAGGTCTGGTGCCCTTACTGCACTGACGCGCGCCAAGGCTTGGATCTCTGACCTTGATCTGGAAGATGTTGGAAATGGTTACCCAAGCCAAAAAGAGGACGGTTCAGAATTTAACAATGACGATCTCCGGGCTATCACAAGAGAGATGCGACCACTGGCAAGTAAGTTGGCTGAAGATACTAACTTGTCAATTTACCAGAATGTATATGACGCCAATGGCAAGTGAATAAGTGCTCCAACTTATGACGTGGAAAGTCTGATCCTGCCGATCCGTAAGCACACTTACGCTCCTGATGTTGAACCGTTTGATCTTATACACGACGAAGCTGTCTTTCAAGCCTTATCAGGAATTGATTGGACAACTGTTGACTTCCAGCCACTGGGTGGAGAGAAGGAGGATGAACCGGCACAGGAAGATCCGCAAACTTCACATCAACCTGAGGCAGAATCATAATCTGGAAGCCGGTTTAACTTGTGCCTATTGTCATCCTTGTGAAAAAACAATCATTCTTATGGGCAGTCGAAACGCCTTGTAATAGGCTAGCTTGAACAGCTGATCTGATATGCCATCGTGCATACTTGTTGCACACAATATTGTTAATCCGTCATGCTATATTTGCTTATGATCTTTATCGATTTTATACAGCCCTGTTTCTGCATAAAACAAAGTGAAAACTGTCCTGGCGGTTTACCGCCGGACGGGTCATAATGCCCAATATATAGCCAAGGTTGATAACCATAGCTTTAAATAATGAAATATGAAACATATCATACCTGTGATATTGAATCACTTTGTTGGTTTACCAACATTCTTGTAATAAGGGTGACGACCCAAATACTGAGTATTGATAACTCAAACCACGTTATGCTGGTATATAATAAGTGATGTCGGGTTATGATAAACACCGGATGATCATCCTGGCAACTTATAGTTAACTCCAGGCCGGGTTAGATAAACACCGGTTTATACGGATGACTTACAATCAGGCCGGGCCATTGGACGTCGGTTTAGCTCAAAACTTTAACGAGGGAGAAAAACAAAACTGACCAATAAAACACAGAGAAAAAAACTTGTAGTCGAGGCTTTTCAAGGGCTGCCAGGCCCAAATGCGAGGCTTTTCATGGGCTGCCAGGCCACTGAGTTAAACCATTTTACAAAGCCTTTTAAGATGGTCCTCAATCCTTAACCAATCGCCGGTCTATCATTGACAAGTTCAGGGTCATATGCGATTGACTTGTCAAGTTGGCGGGTCATACCAGGCTTACCTGGGCGGAGTGACTTACTTAATGAAGGCAGGTTAACCCGGGGTTTTAGGTATATATACCAGGCTTCCAAGCCACAGCTTGATAGCCTATTGCAAGTGTAGATTTCTTTGTTCATTGCGATAGCAAAGAATCCCCAAGCAACATTTTGAGATGTGCTCAACAGGTGCCTATGTTTGAGTTGTTCTTGACAACACTCTTTGGCCCCTAAGTAATGGCATTGCGCCAGCCAAAAGGTGTAGCTATGGTTGAACACAACCAAGCCCCCAAGTGACTTACTGTCATGGCTTTTGAGCCAGCCAAGAGGTGTAGCTATGGTTTGAATACAACCAAGCCCCCAAGTGACTTTCTTTTGTGGCCTTGAGCCAGCCAAGAGGTGTAGCTATGGTTCGAATACGACCAAGCCCCCAAGTGACTTATATTGATAGACAGCTATAAAGCTGAATCAAAGGGTAAACCGGATGTCGCTTTACAAACAGAATCCTCCGTGTAACCACTCATGATATGAGAAGAACAGCAGATACCCCGCTTTAGCTGGGGCTCCGGTTTATTATATTGATCATAATATATACATCGTCAAAATATGTACATGATAGGAACCTATGGCTCAGGTGTAGTAAGGCCGTAGATGAGCTATGTTCCACGGCCGGACCATCTCCTCCTCTGACTTGCGTGAGTCTTTATGCTCTCGAACATCAATGAGGTAATATGATCCGTTGTTCAGATTCTTGCTGACCACAGAGGGCCCTTCCCAAGGCGGGGATAACTTGTGCATATCGGTCTGATCTTGGATAAGCCGGAGCACTAGATCGCCTTCTTGAAAAGTTCTGGTTTTAACCCGGCGACTGTGATAATGCCGCAGGTCTTGCTGATAAATCGCCGAGCGAGCCGCCGCTACGTCCCGTTTCTCATCCAACAGGTCCAACGCATCCTGGCGTGCTCTTTCATTATCCTCTTCAACATAAGCTGCCACTCGTGGTGATTCATGACGAATATCACTTGGAAGGACAGCTTCCGCTCCATAAACCATGAAGAAGGGTGTATAACCCGTAGATCTATTGGGGGTGGTGTTAATGCTCCATAAAACGGAAGGCAGCTCTTCAACCCAACCACCCGGTGTCCTCTGCAAAGGAACCATAAGCCGGGGCTTGATCCCCTTCAAGATTTCCTGATTAGCTCTCTCCTCTTGACCATTAGACTGGGGGTGGGCCACTGAAGACACATCAAGACGGATGTGCTCTCTTTGACAGAACTCCTCCATAGCACCCTTGGAAAGATTCGTGCCATTGTCTGTTATAATGCTATGTGGAAAACCAAAACGGAATATCACCTTCTTCATAAATTGAACCACTGTGGCTGCATCACATTTGCTAACTGGCTCTGCCTCCACCCACTTGGTAAATTTATCAACCGCCATCAAGAGGTGGGTCTTCTTATCCTTAGACCTCTTAAAGGGTCCAACCATATCAAGCCCCCAAGTTGCAAACGGCCAGGTAATTGGAATCATCCTCAGCTCCTGAGCCGGAACATGAGCCCGGCGTGCAAACTTCTGACAGCTATCGCACCTTTTGACCAAGTCCTCAGCATCAGCATGAGCCGTCAGCCAATAGAAACCGTGACGAAAAGCCTTAGCCACCAGGGACTTTGAACCGGCATGATGACCACAATCACCTTCGTGAATCTCGCGTAAAATTTCACGACCTTCTTCAGGAGAAACACAACGTTGAAAAGCCCCTAAGACACTGCAATGATGTAGCTCGCCATTGACAATAGTCATGGACTTGGAACGCCGGATTATCTGCCTGGCCAGAACTTCATCCTCTGGTAACTCACCCCGGTTCATATATGCCAAATATGGGATCGTCCAATCCGGGGTGACATGAAGCGCCGCCACGAACTGAGCCTCCGGATCAGGAATAGCTAAGTCCTCCTCCGTGGGTAGCTTGACCGACGGGTTATGCAAAACATCAAGAAAAACATTGGGCGGCACTGGTTTACGATGGGAGCCCAACCGGCTTAAAGCGTCCGCCGCTTCATTCTTTTGCCGGTCTACATGATCAACCTGATAACCCTTGAAATGACTTGCAACAATATCCACCTCTCGACGATACGCTGCCATGAGGGGGTCCTTGGAATCCCAAGTACCAGAAACTTGTTGAGCCACTAGGTCCGAGTCACCAAAGCATTTAACCCGGCTCAGATTCATCTCCTTAGCCATCCGAAGACCATGGAGCAGGGCCTCGTACTCAGATGCATTATTAGTACAAGGAAACATCAAGCGGAGAACATAACAAAATTTTTCACCTCGAGGGGAAGTAAGAACCACTCCAGCCCCCGAGCCCTCCAATTGCCTGGATCCATCGAAATGAATCGTCCAGTATGTGTTATCCGGTCTATCCTCTGGCACCTGCAACTCTGTCCAGTCATTGATGAAATCCACGAGTGCTTGAGACTTGATGGTCGTGCGAGGCATATATTTTAATCCGTGAGGCCCAAGCTCAATAGCCCACTTAGCAACCCGGCTAGTCGCTTCTCTGTTCTGGATGATATCTCCCAAAGGAGCAGAACTGACCACAGTAATGGGATGGCCCTGAAAGTATTGCTTCAGCTTCCAGCTCGCCATAAAAACCCCATATACAAGCTTCTGCCAATGTGGATATCTCTGTTTTGACTCAATGAGCACTTCACTGATATAATAAACCGGCCGTTGAACCGGATACTCCTTTCCTGCCTCCTTGCGCTCCACCACAATAGCCACACTGACAGCCCGAGCACTAGCAGCCACATATAACAGCAATGGTTCCTTGTCCATGGGAGCAGCAAGAACAGGTGGTTCGGCAAGCTGCCGCTTTAGAGCCTCAAACACTTCATTAGCCGCATCACTCCAAACAAAGTTGTCTGTTTTCTTCAGCATTTGATATAAAGGAATGGCCTTCTCCCCGAGACGACTTATAAACCGGCTCAATGCTGCAATCCGGCCTGCCAGTCGCTAAACATCATTGATGCACTTCGGTTTAGCCAGTGAAGTAATAGCCTTGATCTTCTCCGGATTAGCTTCAATGCCCTTGTTAGACACCAGAAAACCCAAAAGCTTGCCTGCTGGCACACCAAAAACACACTTGGCCGGGTTGAGCATCATCTTATAAACCCGGAGGTTATCAAAGGTCTCCTTTAAGTCATCTATTAATGTTTCCTCCTTCCTGGACTTCACCACAATATCATCCACATAAGCATGAACGTTGCGCCCAATCTGGTTATGAAGACAATTCTGAACACAACGCTGATAAGTTGCCTGGGCACTCTTGAGCCCAACGGGCATAGACACATAGCAGAAGGCTCCAAAGGGAGTTATAAAAGCTGTCTTCTCCTGGTCCTTAACTGCCATCTTAATCTGATGATAACCTGAATAAGCATCCAGAAAACTCAAACGCTCACAACCCGTCGTAGCATCAATTATTTGATCTATACGGGGGAGGGCAAAAGGATCAGCCGGACATGCTTTGTTCAAATCCGTGTAATCCACACACATACGTTAGGTGCCATTCTTCTTAAGCACCAGCAACGGATTAGCCAACCACTCCGGATGAAAAACTTCAACAATGAACCCTGCCGCCAAGAGCCGGGCTACCACCTCACCAATAGCCTTGCGCCTCTCTTCATTGAACCGGCGAAGGAATTGTCGGACCGGTTTAAACATGGGATCAATATTAAGGGTGTGCTCAGCGAGTTCCCTCGGTACACCTGGCATGTCAGAAGGCTTCCATGCAAAGATATCCCGATTCTCACAGATGAACTCGATGAGTGTGCTTTCCTATTTTGGGTCCAGATTTGCACTGATGATGAACTGTTTGGATGAATCGCCGGGCACAAAATCAACCATCTTAGTCTCATCAGCCGATTTAAACTTAAAGGCCGGATCATGCTCCGTGGTTGGTTTCTTCAAAGAAGTCATGTCCGCCGGATCAACGTTGTCCTTATAGAACTTCAACTCCTCTGCTGCGCAAACCGACTCAGCATAGGCCACATCACCTTCCTCACACTCCAAAGCGATCTTGCGGCTTCCATGTACTGTGATAGTCCCTTTATGACCCGGCATCTTGAGCTGCAGATAAACATAACAGGGTCGTGCCATGAACTTAGCATAAGTCGGCCGTCCAAACAGGGCATGATACGGGCTTTGGATTTTCACCACTTCAAAAGTCAATGTCTCTGATCTTGAGTCATACTCATCTCCAAAAGCGACTTCGAGAGCTATTTTACCAACCAGATAGGCTGATTTGCCAGGCACCACACCATGGAAAACAGTGTTCGACGGTTTAAGATTCTTATCTGTCAACCCCATACGACGGAAGGTGTCATAATATAAGATGTTGATACTGCTGCCTCCGTCCATGAGCACCTTAGTGAACTTATAACCTCCAACATGAGGCGCCACCACCAACGCCAAATGACCCGGATTGTCAACCCGGGTGGGTGATCCTCTCGGCTCCAGACAATAGGCTGCTCAGACCATCGCAAATAACGAGGCACTGCCGGTTCAACCGAGTTCACCGCTCGTTTATGAAGCTTCTGATCGCGTTTGCATAAGCTGGTGGTGAAAACGTGGTACTGTCCACTATTCAACTGCTTTGGGTGACTTTGGTACCCTGACTGTTGCTGTTGCGGTCCTTGTTGGTTATAACCACCCTGGTTGCTCTGATTGCCTTGATTGCCATGTCCACCCTGATTGCCTTGTAATCCTGAACCGGAGTTGCCTCCTCCATAACCCGGCCCATAGGACCCGGATCCTGAACCGCCGGATGGTCCATGATCATTCCGGAAGAAATCTGAATTTTTGAATTCTCGCATGATGTAACAATCTTTCCAGAGGTGCGTGGCCGGTTTGTCCTGCGTTCCATGCTTCGGGCAGGGCTGGTTCAACAGGTAATTCAGGCGCTCCGGATTAGGACTGGGCTCTGCCCTTCTTGGGGGCGGCTTTCCTTTACGACGCTAACCATTACCCTGTGTATTGGTGTTAGCCACAAAATCTAATTATGATCTGCTTTCCGCTTACCATTATTATTGTGGCCCGTCGGGTTATGCTGCTGCCCCTTGGCGTTGCCGCTCTTCTTTCCCTTTCCCGGTTTGTCATCGTCAGACTCGGGGTCCTTAGTACTATCAGAATCAGCATACTTAACTAGTGCAGCCATAAGTGTTCCCATGTCATTGCAGTGACGCTTGAGCCGTCCCAACTTCAACTTTAAAGGCTGAAACCGACAATTCCCCTCCAATGTTATAATCGCCGAGTCGGCATTGATGCGATCCAAAGAATGTAAGATCTCTGAAACCCGGCGCACCCAATGGGTTGTTGACTCGCCTTCTCCCTGGACGCAGGCGGCTAAGTCCACAATTGACATAGGTTGCTTGCACGTGTCTTTGAAGTTTGCTATAAACCGGGCTTTTAACTCAGCCCATGTCCCAATGGAATTAACTGGTAAGCTTTTTCAACCACGTGCGAGCTGTTCCATCCAACATCATAGCGAAATATTTCGCGCAGGCCGCTTCATCCACATCTAACATCTCCATAGCCATCTCATAACTCTCAATCCATGACTCGGGAGGCACATCAGCGGTGTAATTAGGCACCTTACGGGGGCCCTTGAAATGCTTGGCCAGCCGTACATTGCGCAAAGCTGGGACGAGGCAGGGCACCCCCCCCCCCAAGAGCTGAAAGTAAGGCCTTGCTCTACGGAAGCCACCGGACGAACCGGAGTGAGCTGACGGTCCTGTGCTGCTAACTCGGCTTCTCGACGTGCTCCGTTGCTCACCACATCCTGAGCATTTGCCCCACCACATGCCAGATTAGGTCCTCGAGGAGCGTCTCGGTTCCGCGCACTGCTTGACACAGCCGGTTCATCGATGTGCCTGCTATAACTCCGGCTCAGGCGTGGGGTTGAATGAATTCTGTCTCGGCTTTATGAATAAGCCTGCTGCTGCACCATAGCCGTCTGAAGAAGATCCCTATCACGCCGCGTCTCAACCGCCGCTGGGATTCACCCTCCATTGGAATAGCGGCTAATCGTGATGCGGCAGCGATCATATTATCCAAAGGGGTGGAGAAGTGACCCGGCGGCGCCGGTACATACTGCAGCGGGTTATGGGTCCGTCGAGGGGGATCCGTCACCCGTGGCTGATCCGGTGCTCCGGTCCTCGGCGCTTCAATCCGGTTCACCGCTGCCGGATTACTGGTTCCTGCTCCTGGCGTGCCAAAGAGATTCATTGCCTCATAAACCGGTAGTAGTCGTGACCGATGCCTTCTCCTTAACACGTCGTTTGAAGTGTTCTGATCCAACAGGAGTCGATAATTTTCTGTCTGAATCCGTTGTGCTAGTGCCTCTAAAGCGGCCTGCTCCTCAGCCATCCTGGTTTCAGCCGCTAAGTCCTCCTTAGCTTGAGTTATCTGATCCTGCAGCTTAGCCACCTCCGCATTATGTTGATCTTGGGTGTCGGCGGTAACTTGTGTGGTCAGTAAGGTCGTCCAGGCGTCCAATAAATCGGACAAGATTTGGGTCGGCCGGCGCGCGGGGCCTCCCGCCCCAGCTGCCGATCCGGAAATTATTGTTGCCGCGGTTGAAGATCGCAACGTGGGCTGAGTTCCAGCCATGAAGATCGCAACCTGGTTCGACGGTTAAAAGGGGTTCGGAATACTGTCGCCGTCGGAATAGCACCCAAACTGGCCATCTTGCAGTTGGTACAATGACTCGGTCTCCCCGGTGGATGACTCGTCATCAGAGTAGACGACGGTCTCGCCATCGGACGCCGGTTCAAGTTCCGAACCATTGATGAATCCTACGAACGCGCGCTTCATGGCGGGCTGAACCCGGGCAGGGCTTGCACGCTGAGCCGTCTCGACGAGGTCGGTGCAGATGTCCGGCTCAGGGCCCGGTTCGCCGATCTTGCCGATGAAGACGTGAATTCCTCCAAAGGGGACACGGTACCCGTACTCGATTGAGCCGGCCTCGGGGCCCCAGCCTGCGTCGTCGATGTAGAGCTTGTCGCGACGACTCTTGGTCATCCGGCCCACGGCGTATCCCTTGAGCCCTTCAAAATTTCCCTTCAAGAACTCGAAACCATCGCGCGATAGCCCCACGGTGGGCGCCAACTGTCGTGGAATTGTCACGGCAGATGTCCTAGCGAAAGGACTTAGTCATGGAGCCATCGCAACCGGTTAGCTTAAAGGGGTTAAACCGGACAAGGGACACGAGAGTTTTATACTAGATCGGCCCCTTACGATGATGGTAAAAGCCTACGTCTAGTTGTGATGGAATTGCTGGGGTTTCGATGACCAGGGAGCGAATATGCTTTGCCTGAGTCTCGAGTTGTTGTCTGTTGTCCTTGAACCGCCGCCGGGTCGTGCCTTTATATACACAGGTCGACGCCCGCCGGCTTACAGAGTGTCGATGCCGGTTTATACACATACCGTCCCGGTCTCTACTTTGTCATACCTTACAATACAAGTCATGTACTACATGGCGGTTTATAACTACAGGCCTTAATCTACCTTTGGGCCTTGGGCCTTCGAGTCTCTATAGTAAACCGCTTTATTCCGTGTCTTCATGGGCTTTTAAGTATAAACAATCCATTATGGGGATAACCCGGCTTCCTTGGCCGGTTTACACCTAGTAGTAATATCCCCAACACATAGGATAAAACTTCTGATGAAATTCCAATTTCAAACATTTGTAGTACCATGATCCCATATCATCACATAGCCTATACCATGTCAATGCATCTCCCTTCAAAGATAAAGGGAAGAACTTCTTCTTGATAACATCATCGGGCATACCCGCAAGCTTAAATAATCCACACACCTCACCCACATAGATTAGGTGCTCATCAAGATGTAATGTTCCATCTCCTGCAAAAGGATTAGCTAGCAGTTTTTCTACCATACCCGAAGGAATTTCAAAGTAGACATTTTCATTTTCAGTAGGTTCAGTAGGTTGAGGAGCAACTCTTTGCTCTACTGGTCGGGGTGAAGATACCCCGAACAAGCCCCTCAGAGGATTACTTTCCATAGTAACAAGTGACAGTAAATTTCAGCACACTATATAAATTTTCCTTACCAAAGGCGCTTCACTCCCCGGCAACGACGCCAGAAAAGAGTCTTGATGGCCCACAAGTATAGGGGATCTACTTAGTCCTTTCGATAAGTAAGAGTGTCGAACCCAACGAGGAGCAGAAGGAAATGATAAGCGGTTTTCAGCAAGGTATTCTCTGCAAGTACTGAAATTGTAGGTAACAGATAGTTTTGTTATAAGATAATTTATAACGAGCAACAAGTAACAAAAGGTAAATAAAGTGCAGCAAGGTGGCCCAATCCTTTTTGTAGCAAAGGACAAGCCTGGACAAACTCTTATATAGAGAAAAGCGCTCCCGAGGACACATGGGAATTATCGTCAAGCTAGTTTTCATCACATTCATATGATCCGCGTTCGGTACTTTGATAATTTGATATGTGGGTGGACTGGTGCTTGGGTGTTGTCCTTACTTGGACAAGCATCCCACTTATGATTAACTCCTATTGCAAGCATCCGCAACTACAAAAGAAGTATTAAGGTAAACCTAACCATAGCATGAAACATATGGATCCAAATCAGCCCCTTATGAAGCAACGCATAAACTAGGGTTTAAGCTTCTGTCACTCTAGCAACCCATCATCTACTTATTACTTTCCCAATGCCTTCCTCTAGGCCCAAACAATGGTGAAGTGTCATGTACTCGACGTTCACATAACACCACTAGAGGAGAGACAACATACATCTCATCAAAATATCGAATGAATACCAAATTCACATGACTACTAATAGCAAGACTTCTCCCATGTCCTCAGGAACAAACGTAACTACTCACAAAGCATATTTATGTTCATAATCAGAGGAGTATTAATATGCATAAAGGATCTGAATATACGATCTTCCACCAAATAAACCAACTAGCATCAACTACAAGGAGTAATCAACACTACTAGCAACCTACAGGTACCAATCTCAGACTTAGAGACAAGAATTGGATACAAGAGATGAACTAGGGTTTGAGAGGAGATGGTGCTGGTGAAGATGTTGATGGAGATTGGCCCCCTCCCGATGAGAGGAGTGTTGGTGATGACAATGGCGATGATTTCATCCTCCCGGAGGGAAGTGTCCGCGGCAGAACAGCTCCGCCAGAGCCCTAGATTGGTTCCGCCAAGGTTCCGCGTCGTGGCGGCGGAGTCTCGTCCCGAAAGCTTGCTTATGATTTTTCTTCGGACGGAAGACTTCATATAGCAGAAGATGGGCACCGGAGGGCCAACAGGGGGCCCACGAGGCAGGGGGCGCGCCCCCCACCCTCGTGGCCAGGGTGTGGGCCCCCTCTGGTATTTCTTTCGTGCAGTATTTTTTATTATTTCCAAAAATAACTTCCGTGGAGTTTTGGGACTTTTGGAGTTGTGCAGAATAGGTCTCTAATATTTGCTCCTTTTCCAGCTCAGAATTCCAGCTGCCGGCATTCTCCCTCCTTATGTAAACCTTGTAAAATAAGAGAGAATAGGCATGAGTATTGTGACATAATGTGTAATAACAGCCCATAATGCAATAAATATCAATATAAAAGCATGATGCAAAATGGACGTATCATGCCATATTTGGCTTACATGACCCGGGGCGAGTTGCCTGAGGACGAAACCTTATCCAGGCAGATAACCCGGCGGTCTAAATCAATGACAATTGCTAATGGCGATTTGCATCATCGCAGTGTCTCTGGGGCGTTTCAGCGTTGTATTTCTCCTGAGGAAGGTTAAGAAATTCTTCAGGAGATTCATGAGGGAGATTGTGGCCATCGTGTCGGTTCAAAGTCCCTTGTGGCCAGGGCTTTTCGTCATGGATTTTATTGGCTGACGGCTCACGCTGATGCGGAGGATCTGGTTAGTAAATGTGATGGTTGTCAGAAGTTCTCAAGACGTGCTCACGTGCCGGCTCAAGAGTTGAGGATGATTCCAATTACTTGGCCGTTTGCAGTCTGGGGGCTCGACATGGTTGGGCCTTTCAAAAGGTCCAAAGATAAAAAGACCCACCTCTTGGTGGCGGTTGACAAATTCACAAAGTGGGTTGAGGCAGAGCCAGTTAGTAAGTGTGATGCAACCATGTCGGTTCAATTCATGAAAAAGTTGATCTTTCGTTTTGGCTTTCCGCACAGCATTATAACTGACAATGGTACTAATCTGTCCAAAGGCGCAATGGAGGAGTTTTGTCAACGTGAGCATATTCGGCTTGATGTTTCATCAGTAGCTCACCCCCAATCTAATGGTCAAGGTGAAAGAGACAATCAGGAAATCTTGAAGGGAATCAAGCCCGGGCTGTTAGTTCCTTTGCAACGGACGCCGGGTTGTTGGGTCGAGGAGTTACCCTTTGTAATATGGAGCATCAATACTACTCCTAACAGGTCTACGGGTTATACGCCCTTCTTCATGGTTTACGGAGCCGAGGCGGTTCTCCCTAGTGACATCTGTCATGACTCGCCCCGCGTGGCGGCTTATGTTGAAGCTAATAATAAACAAGCCCGTTAGGATGCGCTTGACCTATTAGATGAGAAGCGTGATAGCAGCAGCCCGCTCGGCGATTTACCAACAGGACCTGCGCCGTTATCACAGCCGCCAGGTTAAGTCCAGAACCTTTCAAGAAGGTGACTTGGTGCTCCGGCTCATCCAGGATCAGTCTGATGCGCACAAGCTATCCCCACCTTGGGAAGGACCCTTTGTGGTCAGCAAGAACTTGAACAACGTGTCATACCACCTTGTTGATGTTCGAGAGCACAAAGACTCACGTAAGTCGGAGGAGGAGACCCGCCGGCCGTGGAATATTGCTCATCTTCTGCTACTACACTTGAGCCACCAGCTCTCATGATGTACATATTTTGACGATGTATATATTATAATAAGTAATAAAGCAGGACCTCTGTCCTTTTTTCATCCTCAAAGGTATTATGTCATTGTCATTGTCATTGTCATTTTAAATAATCACTTGGGGGCTGATCGTATCCGAATCTAGCTTGACCCGTTTGATCCGGCTTATGATCGTATTCGAATCTAGCCGTTAAATCTTATGATCATTAGGGGGCTTCCTATTCAAACATAGGTCGTATTCGAACCAAAGAGAACATAGCTGTCGGTACCCTCTTGATCGGCACACTGCCGAGCTCACTAGGGGGCTTCTTTATCGTATTCGAATCATAGCTCAACCCCTTTTGGGAACCGACTTTGATCGTATTCGAATCAGAGTCGTTAAAAAACTCTCAAGGTCAATAGGGGGCTTCCTGTTCAAACATAGGTCGTATTCGAACCAAAGAGAACATAGCTGTCGGTACCCTCTCGATCGGCGCAACGCCAAAGCCACTAGGGGCTACATGATCGTATTCGAATCCTAGCTCAACCCCTTTGGAACGGTTTACTGATCGTATTCGAATCAGAAGTCTTGATTATTTCTTCTTATTTGGTTTAAAGTTTTATTTGAAAGCAGCCTTTATTTGACTCGAGACTTTTTTTGTTCAAAGATCTAAGCGTAAATATGGTTTAAGTTTAACCCGGCTTGATTTTGGATGATAAGTCGCTACTATAGGCAAGTTACATCTTTGGCACTATTGGTCTCCAAAGATTGGGTTATCACCCTTACTGTTCGGGCTACATAAACCGGTAGTACAAATCCAAAGCTCACAGGTATGATATCTTAGTTGTGTTTCAAATAGTTCACAACAGGTTTATCTGTGACTCTGTTTCCATATTAGTGGTTATATATTAAGGTATCATGACCTGCCTTGCGGTAAGCCGCCAAGGGATCTTGTGATTTATTTCTGTGTGCAGGACAGCTCAGAGCCTTGCTAAAGCATAAGAAAAGCAAATGATAAGCACAATATGGGTAAACATAAGATGGCGGCTTAATAGTATTGAGCACCAAAAACGTGCACGATGGCACGACAACACAGTTCTTTTTACCCTATTACATGACTCCCCGAGTCCAAGTGGTTAATATTGTTCTTTAGCAGATCACAGGTATGAACCGCCTGGCGGGTTAATTTTCCTGTTGGCCTGAAGCGTCCGGGTCATCCCTCTCCACTTCTTCGCCCTGCTCCCTTTCCTGGAAGGTTGATGATGACCATTCAATGCCATTCAAAGCTTCAAATTCAGCTTCATCATCAATTAGTCCGGCCGGGTCAACTTCAGGGGCAAAGGTATGCTTACGGAGTGGGGGGATCAAGCTGGTCACTTTATAATGTGGCGTGGGAATTATCCGGTTCTCCGCGTCATAACCCGGCTGATACTTGGTGAGATCTGCTTCGTCAGCTATCAGGGTGGCCACAGGGCGTATCTCCTTCACACAATTGGCGAAATCTTTCTGTTCAAAGGGAGTGCCACCATCCTTAAGACTTGGGTAACCAATGGCGATGTCAGCCGGGTCTAATTCCGGTAGCCAAGCTTTCGCCCGGCTTAAGCCAGCCACGGCTCCGGCTCTTGCAAACGATCGCATTAGTTCATTGACCCGCTGGGGCAGCGCAGAAAGATTCTTTAGTACATCCGCCAAGAGTGTGGGAACTTCATTTGACAGGGCCACTATGGCTAAGGCACGCTGAGATCCGGTGTATAGTTGTTCCACCAGCGTATAAACCGCCTTCAGCTTTATCAACATGTCTCGGTTAAGATTTGAACTCCTGGGGCCTGCATTACAATATCAGGTGACTTAATGACAATTTATATGCTCATTAGAAAGATTCAAATATTTAACACTTGCAGGGTAACTTACCAAAGATTGCTGAGACCATCTGAGATATACGGCGTTTTAACCGGATAATTCGGCGGTCGCCTCTGCAAGAGCCGCCTCTGCTTTCTCAGCCCGATTGGTTAAGGCGATCTTTTCGTCAGCCCAGGCCTTTTTCTCCACGTCAAAGCCTTTTTTCAGTTTTTCTTGTTCAGATACACTGAATTCAAATTTGGAGTTGGCTCTTTGGGTTTCAGTCTCCTGTGCTTCCAAGCGGTTCTTCAAATCAGATATTTCTGATTCAAGTTGACTAGTGGTGGCCTGTACAAATGCCGGGTCAAAATCAGGATTATCATGATGCAATATTAAGTCCCAAGCCTTTTGCAAGCAACAACACTTGGCACTTGGGGGCTAATGTATACTGAAGAATTTTGCTTAAAGTGGCGGTTCATGACAGTAAGTCCCAAGCACTTTGCAAGCAAGAATACTTGGCACTTGGGGGCTAATGCATATTGCTGTTTTTTACGAATATTTTATCCTATTCAAGCATGATAAGGACCGGCTCAAACATGCTATTTAAGCCGGCCCTTGGGAGCTACGGAATAAGCCGGATTTCTTACATAACTTGTCCAGATATATTACTAATGTTATCAAGCGTGTTTCTAAGTCTACAACATATTTCATCATAAGCAATAGACTTGGGGGCTGGCATAGTAAGGATAAATGAGTACAAAGAAAGGATTGTACCTCAAATTTCTGGTGCATCTGCTTCACCATGTCAATTTCCATGTCACGGCTGCTGTGCACTTGGCTCATATAGCCAGAAAATATTTCTCCGATACTCGTGTGAGTATAATCAGCGACATGAAGCTTAGCCTTGCGGTGTTCCAGAAATTCCTCCTTGGCGGAACACTTGGCCAGCACGGTTGGCCTCCCCGGCTCAGCAAAGCTGGTCTTGGTGATTTCGACATCACAGTCTTGAGGATCATCCGTTTTGGCCGGGCTAGGGCTTCCGAGTTTTCAGAACCATCAACAGCTTGCTCGGCAGGCGAATCAGCAGTTGGCGTTGGAATACCATGAGCTGGCTCAGGCAGCGGCTCATGAGTGGAGGCTTCAGGTACGGTCGTTCCAAGTTCCGGCTCATTTAAGATCGGCTCTTCGGCCGGCTTGTTCTTTTTCGCCCTTTTGCTGGGCTTTGCTTTTCCGCTGCATAAGATCAAAAGGTCAGTGCAAATACAACAAATTGAAACGAACACATGATAAGCAGGTTATCATTACCCTGGAGCGGTTTTAAAAGCCGGTAAATTGGACTGCATTGACTCGCCGGAGGTAGGTGAAGTTTCCTGATAATTTGAGTTAGAAGAATTGAGTGGTTGACGAATGAGACCCGCCAAAGGGTAAAAGAGATTTAAATCGGAGGTGACCTCGTTCCGGCGCTTCTTTGGTGCATTGGGTAAGCCGGAGGAGAGTTCCTCATCTTTGCTGGTCCGGGTCTGCCTCCGGCTCTCATGACTATGTCGCTTCAAAAGAAATTGAGGATCGTGATAAGCTAAGGGATGTGAAAATCTTACTTTCCGGGTTACTCTTCAGATTTTCTGTCTTGGCAAAGGCTCGGAGTCGGAGGAAATGATAGTTATCTCTTCAGCTTTTCCATGACTGGTTCCTGTATCCTCCTGCTGATAATCAGTGTCAATAAGGTGGTTAAAAAAGGAGCCAAGAGAGTCAAGGGCTACCTCTAACTCAGAAGACTCCTCTAGCCGAAGCAAGTCAGAGGCGGTGTCTTTCTTGCCCTTCTTCTTTGTTGTCTCTTTTCTGGCGGCTTTCTTGGCCTTCCTGGCCCTTTTTGCAGCTTCGTGATCATATTTGACTTTCCAGAATTTGTCACCAACCTGTGAAAGTTAGCAAAGGTATGAGTATAGATAAAACGTCAAAAGTTGAAAGTAATTTATTCAGATAGGCGGCTTACCGCTAGGGCCGGATTAGCCTCGCAGAAGGGGTTTAAGCCCACCTTACTACAATCTGCTAAGCTCTCATTCAAAAGCGACTTCGTCATATCATTGATGACATCTTCAGGCAAATCATTAGGGTTGTCCCGCAGTGGATCATTTTTCTTGCCTGTGTAGGTGCACATCAGGCCGCGGCGGCGGCTCAATGGAATAACCCGCCAGGTGAGCCAAACCCGGACTAAATCGATGCCATTTAGCCCGTTCCCTAGAAGAGCCTTGATCTTAGCCAGGGTGGGGGCGAGTGTCTTGCGTTCAGCGGCTGTTATCTTGTCAGGTAGTGGATGATTGGACTCCAGGCGCAGAGCGCGAAAGCTGGGCAGAGGATTTTCATCAGCCGGAGAAGTATCTTGACAATAGAACCATGTGTGATTCCAGTCTTTGGGATGACTCGGCGGGTTGGCATAAGGAAAAATTGCGTCTCTCCGGTGTTGGATTGAGACACCACCAAGTTCCAAGCTTGGGCCGTTGGCACACTCATTCTAGCGGTTCAAGTAAAATAGCTCTCTGAAGAGTAGTATGTTGGGTTCTTCTCCAAGATATACTTCACTGAACACTTGAAAATTGCAAATATTAGACAAGGAATTGGGTCTGATGTCTTGAGGACGGAGGTCAAAGAAGTGCAGGACGTCTCTGAAATTTTTTGAGCCGGGTGGTGAAAAACCCCGGTTCATGTGATCCATGAAAACGATAACTCCCCCCGCTTTGGGCTGAGGAATTTCTTCTTCCGGGTTAGGAGCACAATAAGACATGACTTCCTTCTTCGGCAGATAGCCGTTCTTTACAAAGTCATCCAGTGTATTGTCGGTGACGATGGATTTAACCCAGTTGCATGAAGTGGGTGTTTTCGGTGCCATTATGATGAAAGTCTAAGAAAGAGTAAAAATTTCCGGTTCAAATTCAAAGCCGGAGAAAAACATTACAGTGCGTATTCAAGATGGCGGCTTATAAAGGGGCCTAATGGTATAAGGATAATTATGTTAGATTATCTCAGCCGCCATGAGCTCCATAAGTAGTTAAGTTATTTAAACCGCCATGGGTGGTCAAGATTATCAATTGAGCACTGCCTTTTTAAAGCCGGTGATAAGAGTCGCCATGGCTAGGTGAATCTAACAAATACAATTTTTGTCTAAGTGTTGCATAAACAAGTTTCACAGGTTGCAGCTATTATTTTGGATCAAACGGCTGTTTAGAAAAGAAAATATTCTAGACCTAAAAACGTGGTATAGATAAGTTCGTGAGTTCTAATGAGGCCTCTTTGCAAGCAAAAGGGATCTGCTAGTATCAAAAATGGACGTGAAACAACTACCACATGAGTTCCATACTACTTTTGGATCAAATAAGGCCGCAGTGAAAGAACTACAAAGAAACCGTGATGAACCACGAAGAACACAGAAGAACTTGCAAACCCTAATGCAGATCTGAGGTGCGGAAAGGAGAAGAATTACAGCTGCAGATTTACTGCGGAGGGTCGCCGCCGTTCTCTGGATCGACTCAGGTTGATGCAGCGGCCGAGGTCGAAGAAAACGAGGTGCTCTGCGGCGGCGGCGGAGCTCGAGCGGCAGTAGGGTTGCGAGAGGAAGAAGATGAGGAAAGGGGAGAATGAGAGAAGACCTGGTCGTGCTTATTTATAAGGGAAGACTGATAAGTGGGCGTGGAAAACGAGGAGGCCAAAAATATAGTTATCCAGATGCAAGGACGCCTCGATTTTCGAGATGGACATTAAGATAAAGATCCGTTGAGATATGTTGAAGAAAATGTGCATTAATGGCAGATGACGTCATGGCGGGTTATCACAAATCTGAAGGATGACGTCATGGCGGATTACAAATTCTCGCACAATGAAGAACAGAAGATTTTTTATTGAAGATTGACATGAACCAGTTCAAATCAATCTGGGGCCTAATGTTGGGGATGTAAGTATTAGGTATGACCCGCCCAGGAGGGGTCGGGTTATACCTATGGCAATTCATGAATCCCAAGACAGCTCTGGAGATGGCGGTTCACTTAAGGGCCCAAGGCCCAAAGGCGATTCAAAGCCTGTAGAGATAAACCGCCATATGTATGTAACTTATATTGCAAGGCAGGATAGTTAGAGACCGAGCCGGACACTGTTTATGAGCCCGCCGTGACTCTGTGAACCACCTCGGGCGTCAACCTCTGTATATAAAGGGACGACCCGGCGGCGGTTCAGGGCAAGTAACATCAAATCGAGAGCTAGGTCAAGCGGATTCGCTCCCTGGTTATCGAGACATAAGCAATCCCACTCAAAACTGGATCGTAGGCTTTTACTTTCACCGTAAGGGGCCGAACCAGTATAAACCTTGTGTCCTTTGTCCCGTTTTAACCCCTTTAAGCTTCCTAGTTGTGATGGCTCCACTACTAAGTCCTTTCACTAGGACACCTGCCGTGACAATTCCACGACACTCTCCGTGAAGGAAAGCTGTCTTAACGTCCATCTGATGAACAAGAAGACCATGGAGGCAGCCAAAGCGAGTAACACTCGAATGGTTGTCAGCCTAGCCACAGGTGAGTAAGTGTCGAAGAAATCCTCTTCTTCCTTTTGGGTGTAACCCTTGGCCACAAGCCTAGCCTTGTACTTCTCAACAGTACCATCGGGCCTAAGCTTCCTCTTGAACACCCACTTACATCCCAATGGTTGGCAACCATAAGGAAGATCAGTGATGTCCCATGTCCCGTTATCCATGATGGAATGGAACTGGGAGTGTCATCATCCACGAGGTACACGAGGAAATCATCACCAAAAGACTTTGCAGTCCTTTGTCTCTTGCTCCTAACAGGATCTTCCTCGTCATCCTCTGATGAACTTTCATCACTTTTGTGTTCATGTTATTCCATCGGAATGGCAGGTTCAGGAGTCTCATCAGATTCCAGTCTAGAAGTGCTTTGCATATCTCTCATGGGGAAAATATCCTCAAATAATGTAGCATCCTTAGACTCTATGATTGTACCGACCTTCTGGTCAGGTACCTCAGATTTCACCACTAGAAATCTATAGCCAACACTATTCTGAGCGTAGCCCAAATTAACGCAGTCCACAGTCTTTGGTCCAAGCTTACGCTTTTTGGGGATCGGCACATTGACTTTCGCCAAACAGCCCCAAGTGCGCAAGTAAGAGAGTGTAGTTCTTTTCTTTTCCCATTGCTCATAGGGAGTAGTCTCATTATCCTTTGCGGGAACTATTCAGGACATGACATGATGTCAATACATCCTCCCGCCACCATGCCTTGGATAAACCCGATGCATCTAACATGGCGTTAGCCAAATCTGTTAGAGTACGGTTTTTTCCGTTTGGCAACCCCGTTTGACTAGGGTGAATAGGGAGGCGTCCTCTCATGAATAATACCATGTTCCGCACAGATTAAATCGAACTCACTAGAAAAGTACTCTCCACCACGATCAGACCGGACTCGTTTTATTTTCTTCTCAAGTTGGTTCTCAACTTCAGCCTTATAGATTTTAAAGTAGTGTAGAGCCTCATCCTTTGTATTTAACAAATATACATAACAGAATCTAGTGGAATCATCAATCAAAGTCATGAAGTATTTCTTTCCACCTTTAGTCAACACACCATTCATCTCACAGAGATCTGAATGTATGAGCTCTAATGGTGCCAGGTGTCTCTCCTTCGCAGGCTTGTGAGGCTTACGAGGTTGCTTTGCTTGCACACACGCATGGCACTTAGAGCCTTTGGCTAAAGTGAAACTCGGGATTAGATTCATCTTAGCCAGCCGCGTCATACAACCGAAATTTATGTGACAAAGACGTGAATGCCAAACCTCACATTTGTTCACATTAGAATGAATTTGGTTCACAACTTTATTACAGAAATCCTCCAGGGAAAGGCGGAAAAACCACCACAATCATATCCTTTTCCAAAAAATAGTCCATGCCGAGATACGACTACTTTGTTAGACTCAAATACTAACTTAAACCCTTCTTTACATAGAAGGGAGCCACTAAGGAGATTCTTCTAGATAGCGGGGACATGCTGCACGTTCTTCAGTTGCAGGATCTTTCCCGAAGTAAACTTCAGATCTACCATGCCAACACCATGAACAGAAGCATGCGAGTCGTTCCCCATCAGGACGGAACAATCTCGTGTGACCTGGTAAGAAGAAAACAAAGACACATTAGCACACACATGAATATTGGCCCCAGTGTCAACCCACCAATCCGTGGACTGACAAACTGAAAGTACGGTAAACAGATTACCATACCCTGATGCCGCATCATTGTTGCTCAGAGTCACATTGACAGACTTTGCGTCATTTCCTGGCTTCTTATACTTGTTTGGGCACTTGTTTTCCCAATGTTCCTTTGAACCACAAGTAATGCAGCCATCTCTCTTCTTGTCTTTCTTCTTACCCTTCTTCTTAAAGGTAGTATTTTGTTGGACAGAGTTCTTTCCCTTGAACTTGTGGAAGTTCTTCTGCACCACATTGGCGCTAGAAGAACCCTCTGCCCCTTTCACGTGTGAGTCCTTTGATCTCGAGTTCTGCTCAACACTTAGATGACCGATGACATCCTCAACAGAGAATTCACGTCTCAAGTGCTTGAGAGAAGCAGCAAAGTTCCTCCATTCAGGAGGGAGTTTTGCAATAATGCAACCCGTGACAAACTTGTCCAGTAACTCACACTTCAGGAGCTCCATCTCCTTAGCGATGCATTGTATCTCATGGGCCTGGTCCAATACAGAACGGTTATCAACCATTTTGTCTTCATGGAACTACTCCATAGCATACAACTCGCTTCCAGCATCGGTTGCGCCGAACTTAGCTTCGAGCGCATCCCACAAATTCTTGGCAACGCGCATATGAAGATATGCGTTGACTAGCTTGTCTCCGATCACAGTAAGAACGGCTCCCACAAAGATGGTGGTTACCTCCCTAAACGCATTCTCCTGTTCAGGAGCAATCATTACCGTGGGAGACACACCACCAACCCAGAACACGTTCATTGCTGTGAGCCATAAGGTAGTCCTCGTCTGCCAATGCTTAAAATGTGTTCCAGTAAACTTTTCCGGTTTCAGAGTAGCGGCGAAGCCATGAGTCGAAAAGTGCCTAAAATAAGGTTTTTAGATTGTTGGAAATATTAGCACTTTTCCAACTAATCTAATCCACGAGTAAACAGTAAGCATGGCAAATATGGTATGCATCTCATACCGATACCTAAGCATGTGAGCACGTACAGTACATAGAACCGAAACATCTATGAACAGCATATATACGGCTAGCACATGAACGAGCAAATATTGGATGAACGAGTCATACCCTCCGGTTGGCCAGGCCAACGCGGCGGCGGCGGCGGCCCAGGCCTTCTTCTTGGCGGCGGCGTAGTCAGCCATGGGGTTGATGCAGGGGAAGTAGTGGAAGCAGAGGCGGACGGAGAAGGATCGGGAACAGTCGCGTCGAGACGCTCCCCAAAAACCTTATTGTCATTCTCCCGGGCAGGATCTCGAACGACAGGGTTCCGGAGGCATCTGCTCTCCCGACCAACCGTGCACGCGGTCGTCGGGATGGGATCGCCGGAGGTAGCACAGTGAGAGGAACAGTAGATGACGGCTAGGGTTGTACAAGAGGGAGTGAGTGAACTGAGTTAGGGTTCACTCCACTGGCCAGCGCCTTCTTATATAGGCCATCTCGGACAGTGGCGCTTCCGTTAGCGACTCGTTAATTAATTAACAATTCTTGAGCGGCTCATTCCCGCGGCGCGCG
The DNA here is from genome assembly GCF_018294505.1 of Triticum aestivum. Lineage (NCBI taxonomy): Eukaryota > Viridiplantae > Streptophyta > Magnoliopsida > Poales > Poaceae > Triticum > Triticum aestivum. The sequence goes on along the minus strand of NC_057808.1, from coordinate 533,484,312 downwards.
CGTCAGACGAGACGAGACGAGGCGAGGCGAGGCGAGGCGGGCGGCGGAGGAGGAGGAGCGCGCGTGTACAGCTCATATTCCCAAGCTCCCAATAGCTAAACCTTATTTGGCCACTACAGGAGCAACTGTTAATGGTCATTATGGAGAAATCATTTACAAGTGGTAGAGCAGCCCTTATAAAGAGGTCTCACTCTTTTTACTGTAGCAGCAGCAGTATGGGACTAAACTTCCCACACTTCCCACCACTTGCCGTACACATGCATGGGCCTTAGAGATTAATTAGGGATTATTGTCTTATATGGGCCTAAGCCCATCCATAATCCATCACCATGTATCTTTTTGTGTTTCTTTTTTTTTTTGGTTCCTTTGTTTGTTTGATGTAATTCTATCGGTTAATTGCTTTGTTAATTCAAAAGCTGGGCTATCTTGAACATTCGTTCTATAAAAAGATTGTGTGGTAGATGAGCACGCGACGTCTTTTTTCTTGCCCCCTGTATGTGCGTGACGATTAACTGTTTCATAAAAATAAAAAATAAAAACTTTGCCATGGTTTACACGTTGGGACAGATCGCTTTGATACAGTCCATTACAGATACGAAGACGTGCAAGAGCAGGTCTCGGAGATTAAACGGGATACAAGTTACGTGCCTTATATTGATCCCGTGGAGCAGATTTTCCGAGGGGTTCAGATCGACCGCAGCGGATTGCATCGAGAGATCGACTTCGACGAACACTTCCTCACGATCAGAGATGCGCTCCGACGAGCTCCCCGTCGACTCCGCCGGAGTGGAGCTGCAGCTCTTTCACGGGCACAACGACGGCGACGGCAGCGCCAGGTTCGTGGACGAGGAAGCCTGGGCAGAGTCATCATCGGCGACGGCTCTGGATGTGGCGAAGCGGGCGGCGGTGGGAGTGGGCGCGCGGGTGCTCTTCTACCCGAAGCTGGCCTACAAGCTGGTGGCCGGCCGGTCGGCTCCGGGTAAAGCCTCGGAGGAGTCGTCGTCATCGTCATCGGCGACGACTCTAGACGCCGCGAAGCAAGCGGCGGTGGGCGTGGGCGCGCGGGCGCTCTTCTACCCGACGCTCGCCTACAGCCTGGCCCGGAACCGCCTCTCGCCGGCCGGCTTCAAGTGGTGGCACAAGATCACGGACACCCACATGCTCCTCGGCGCTGTCCCGTTCCCGAGCGACGTGCCGCGCCTCCGCGCCCTGGGCGTCACCGCCGTGGTCACGCTCACCGAGCCCTACGAGCGGCTCGTCGACGCGAAGCTGTACAAGGCCCACGGCATGGAGAACCTGGTGCTGCCCACCACGGACTACCTCTACGCGCCGTCGCAGAAGGACCTCCGCGACGCCACGGCGTTCATCCACGGCAAGGAGGGCGGCGGGCTGACCTACGTGCATTGCAAGGCCGGGCGCGCGCGCAGCGCCACGGTGGTGATGTGCTACCTGGTGCGGTACAAGGGGATGACGACGAAGCAGGCGTACGATCACGTGCGGTCGTGCCGGTCCAGGGTGTCGCTGGCTCCGGCGCAGTGGCAGGCGGTCCAGGACTTCGAGGACTTCTACCGGCGGCCGGCCGGTAGCTCGGAGTGAAGCCAACCGCTCCAACTCTGCGGCTGGATCATGCGAGCTCGACGCTAGGTTTTGTGTATATATATAGCTTCCACAGGTGCTGGACGTGAGTATCAATGTTCGAACACTGTTCCGTTATTCCTAAAGTAATGTACTAAACTACTCTGTTGTTTTATTTTATTTTTGCCAAGTGTACGATATTATTTCATGGCCGCTTTTGAATTTCCAAAAAAAATGGACGATCTAATTAATCTTTTGGAATTTTTCCTATGTTGATTGTTGATTTGCCAGATTGATTAATCCTACAGGAATAGTCCCCAAGAAGTTCATTATTGCACTACATTTAGAAAAAAAAAATCCACTCAAACATCTTGCAGAAATTTTTTTCTTTTCCATTGTTTAATCAAACACGCTTTGGTACAAAACAAACTAGAGGCTAGCGTGCTCTGCCGCACTGTTCTTCACTCACGGGAAGGATAATTACATAATTGATTAACTCTTTCTTCCAAGTAAGTTATTGCGGTCGGTCGCATCGTTTTGGTTTTATCTATGTTAGCTTGAGTTTTAGTTATGCTATATATGGCGGTGTTTTTTTCTCATTTGTATATTGTGTTGGACTGTTGTTGGAGATGAATTTTGTTAAGCCTAGAAGAAACAGTATTTGTTTAGAGAAGAGTTAACTTGTTATGTGCATGTTGTAATGTTTTTCCACTTCGGTGTCAGCCCGTGTTGATTACGTGAGCCAGTTTTTTTTTTTTTGAGAAGAATTACGTTTTTTTGAGACATCGAGTGGAAGTGAGCCAGTTGGAAGCTCTATTCCATGGAAGTGCTCCTATAGCTCACATGGGCCGGCCAAAGAAAATCTCACTCGCTCAGCTCAGCTTGCTTGCTTAGATTTTTTTCGCGCCCGCTCAGAAAAAATGGCAATCAAATTTTTCATTAACTTTTTTATTAAATAAAAATATGTTCATGAATTATAAAAAAATTGGATTTAAAAAATGAATTAAAAAACTATGATTTTTAGAAATATTCAAAAAACGTGAAAAATATTCATAACAATGTTTGGAAAATTCAAGAAAATTTTGCAAATTTTAAAACAAATATTAGAATTAAAAATGTTCATGAACTTTAAAGATAGTCATAAATTTATAATAAATCTTGAATTATAAAAATATCTCTGTATTTTAAAAAATCGTTCTTTAAAATGTTCATTTATTTCAACAAAATAGCCATAGATTAAATAATTAAAGATAAAAGAAAGAAAAACAAGCACAAAAAGAAAAAATAGGAAAAACACAAAAGGAAAGTATAATTAAAACCAATAGAAAAACATAGAAAAGAAACAAAAACAAAAACAAAAACCAAGTAATATCTTCTCAAAACCGGGAAAATTAGCCGGTCCATTACGGCTTGGCGCGTGTTACTCTCAACCGCGACACAAACCTTTACGAACGGGGCCCATAACAACCCAACAGCTCCCGGCGGGCTAGAAGGCTTCTAATATAGGGAGCTTAGTATCTTAGATGATCACACTATTGTGATTTTGGATTTTGCAATCCTATGAATCAAAGAGGCCCTCTAGTTGCAGCTATACATCACGCTATTTAGGACTTTCTTAAGAAGAGGAAAAGAAGATATGTTTGGGACCTTAGGTACACAGTGCCGGCCCGTTGGTCAAGGAGTCCATTGGGCCAAGTTTGAGTTGCATGCAATTAACACATCACCATCTAAAGGAAAAAAGTTACTAAACAATCTAAAGGAAAAAAAAACACTGCGCCGCTTCAGTGCTGGCTCCAGTGAGAGGTTGCGTCCGCTTTGGGCCGGCATGAATGCAACGTTGGCACTCTGGAGCGGCGCTGACCGGCATGAATTCGGCAACCGCTTCACGCGGAAGAGGGCGCGGGAGAGGTTTTGGGGTGGGTCCAAGGTGTCTGACGTGTACATGGCAGTGGTCTGGATGCCCGCAAAAGCATCTGGACCGCTCCACGGACCGATGGGGTACCTTGTTGGATGGCAAACTACATTTGGACTGCTTAGTCCAGACGGTTGCGGATGGTTTGAGGGTTCATGTTGGAGATGCCCTAAACCCACATTGCGAAAAAATGCCATATATGAGAAGCATGCCATCATCCAAAGCATGCATGTATAATTCCCTAGCCGAATACAGTAACCCACGTCTGCATAAACTTCAGTTTTAGGATGTACCAAAAGGCCCCCTAAATAACGACCAACATACTCCTATAGGGCCAGGCTCTATGCGCCCTTCCCTCCTTTGTGCCATGCACATAGAAGCAACAGCAGCAAACTCATAAACAAAGTGTTTACTCGGTGACAGCTAAACCTGCTTAAGATGTTGGCCGCCACAATCTGTTGCTTAGTAAGTACTCCCTCCGTCCAAAGACAGCCAGCATACAACATTTGTTATTCATGGCGTTACAGTACTCGAGTATCCAAAACGAGAATGCAGGTTATTTACCCACATGGCCACCAACACATAATCTTGTTCAAATCATGGATCCATGCAAATTCAAACTGACCAATGTCAAAGTCTACACGCATTGTCTGTCTTCGAAATGCTGTGGCCCAGCATTGTAAGTATATCAGATTTACAGATATGAAAGTCTGCACCGCACTCACGTTATCAGCCAGAATAACTATCAAGAGGAAACATGTTCTAGGTGACCAAATACAAGATGGTAGAAAAAACACACACACGAAATTGCAAGAGACAGTGCTCCGTATGTTCCTTTTCATGTTCACCGGCCCAGAAGTGCGACACGGTCCTTCTGGATGACCTGGGCTAGGTTGAGGTCAAAGAGCTCACACCGGATTGGCATCTCCATCTCGTAGAACGGGTTCTTCAAAACAAACTCGGTGTACAGCTCATATATCGTTTTCAGCAGGATTTCCATATTTTGAGCGCCTGTTTCGCATACAACGAAAAATTTCGTCCCTGGAGCATGCCAAGCAACCAGCCAGGTCAATAACTAGACATAGACAATGCCAAGGCATAAAATGACACAGTTAACAGTTAAAGAAACCAATCCACAGTTTATGGGCATAGTTAGGCCATGCTGATTTCAAACAAGATTCATACCATTTACTACTATCAACACAAGCTGACAAAAGAGAGAAAAACTGAAGGGCGTCACCATACTTCCAATTTTAGAATATCTACTTTCTCATGTTGATCATCATTTTTAATACTATACCACTTTCCAAAGTCTTGAATCACTACCTAGATCAAATTCTAACCAAATAAAATTAACAAAATATAACAGGATAAATTAGCTCTGGGTATAGGCCCCACATTCACTTTTGCATTCAAATAAATTGGTAATCCCTCCGATCCATATTAATTGTCACTGCTTTAGTACAACTTTATACTAAAGCAGCGACAATTAATATGGATCGGAGGGAGTAACATAACCCAACAGCCAACACTTCCATTTTTTTGGCAGAAAATATAAACTACCACACTTATATACAAGTACTTCACTCGTGCATGTCCTAGTCCTACAGAACAAAGTGCCATGTGCTGCGGTTACTGAGGATACAAAGACCAGGAATAGGGCACTCGGCCTCACCTATCTGCCAGCAAGGCCTAATCCTTATCATGCAACGGATGGCATAGAGTGTAAAATTATTTCTGGTTATTTAAGTGCTTCATCATATGGGGTATGCTGCCCCTTCGGCAGGGATGGTGCTTAGCCCCTAAGAAACTAATTCCCACCAGAAGGAAATTTATTGAAGGGGTGCCCACGCCAATGGCAAACAGTCACACAACAGAGTTCAGTGGGCAAAGCTACTAGCGTCATTATTATGATTGAAGCATCAAAATAACAGTACATAAGTGATATATTGATGTGTACCAAGGAAGGAAGTTTTATACTTATGTGTCAAACTCTTTTCGTGACCTAGCAGCTAAAGTAGCTAGCAGGTGGGAAGCACAAGGAGGCCCAGCAGTAGCTTCTGCTGAAGGAACGTACAGCAAATTTCACATATATATATCCCCCGAAAAAACAAATATCACATATACCCACCAGGATCAAGTCCAGAGCAGATGCAATTATATTGATCAGTTGAGTTCTTCTACTGCTTATAGTTTTGTGGGTTAGACATCTACTCTAGCATGACATGAATAGAAATAAACTTTAAGTCATTGACAAATCAGATGATATGAGCTGAGTTATGTTAGTACATAACATTTAATGAACATCATTCACCAACGAAATGGTTATGGCCTACAAGTCCAAGGAATGACAGGTTTTGCTTCTCCTAGATGGCAAATAAAAGAGCAACATAAAGTTACCGAACTCAATGACATCACTTAAGTTAATATGCACGTATTGTGCTCAAAACACAACTTCTGCAGATAATGAAGAGGACACATGTGTTGTTAATCATTTGTATTTTCATGAGAATATTTCCAAACATTTAGCGAAGGTCAGAGACAAATTTCTTTAAGTTTAAGGGACCGTTTGTGAACTAGTAAGTGAAAGTAAAACCACAGCTTGTACCGCTTAACTTGCCAAGATCCACTACTAAAACATTATTCACTACAACCCAAAAAGTACAGAAACCCACTAGTATAAGCTTGTAGTGAGGATTTATCATTATCAAGCACGTATGAACACAACTTAAGGGAAGTGAAGACCTGTGAGAGACTGGAAGCAATGGAGGTCGAAGTTGTGGGCTTGTAAGAGGTCAATGCCAGTGCAGCCTGTGGTAGGGGACAGCTGCTGGGAGATTGCGTGCATCGAGTGCCAGAGACTCGCGAGGCGCAAACTGTCGTTGGTGTCCATTCTCCCTGCTGAGCCATAGTCCTGGGGAGATGCGCATGTTGTTCAGACTCTATCTCTAGCTCTCTACAGAGTAGAAGAGGAAGAGAAGTACAAAGAAGATACCTTGTAGTATATAAGGCCACCAGACTTGTTGATGATGAAAAGGCTGTAGATCGCAACTGTCCCCATGGCCACAGCAGAAGGCTGAGCAGAATTAACAGCTAAATTCCTGTATCAGATGTAGATAGAAAGATATACATCAGATAATCAACGACAAATGAAAGTTCGGTACGTGTAGAAATAATATACGACTAACCAAGGAACTGGCCACCTAACTTGTTTGGAACTGAAATTGTTCATACAGATAGCTTTAACTTGGATATCATAGCGATACAAGAGCTACAAATTAAGAAATGCTAATTCTACTGCCTTATGCACAACCTACCTATACCATTGCTGATATCCGGTGAAATGCATAATCCGTTGTTCAAGTTGATGCCATATATTTAATTTGGTCATGCACAATTAAGGAGTGGAACGTCGATCTGATCCAAACTACTATGTATAAACTAATTAAGGCTGTGTTTAGTTGAGCTGTGGATTGTAAAAAAACTGCTGTGAGCTGTGAGCTGAGGGCAAGCTGCTTTGAACTTCCAGGTGCGGAAAAGTTGGAAGCTGTTTGATTGAGACAACTATGAAATTGTAGATTTGGCTGTGAATTGTCTTTAATGCCTCTGGGGCCTGAGTGAATATGTTTATATGCAAATTGACCATAAAGCAGTGATCTGTACATTGGTCCATTTTAGCAGGTACAGTAGATGTTAACAACATAACAATATCAGGAAGAAATAGATTTATCTTACAAGCCTGTACGCTTCCACATCTGTAATGGCCATGTACGCTGTCACCAATGTCAATTATTTTCATACAAACATTTTCCCAAACACATTCCAAGCCAACTCCATTACACAATATAATCTCACAATATGCGGTACACAGGAAGTAACCATCATATTTTCCATACACAACATGCACCGCAAACATATGTAATCATACAAGAAGATCACTGCCTGCAGTGTCTTTTAGAGGGCATACACTGCAATTAGGACAACATAGAGGCGGCGCGGCCTGCAGCGAGCCAGCAGATCCGGCCGATGCAGGGAGAGGGGGGAGGAAGAAGGGAGGAGGGAGTACCTGGGCCGGCAGAGGGGCGCTGCTCCGGGAGGCGGCGGCGCGGGCTGGAGGTTCGCCGGAGGGCCGGCTGCGGCGGAGAACCCTGGCTCCTTCGGTCGTGCGGGACGACCCCTCCTCTATTCGTACCATACCCAAAATCAAGTTAATAATGAAGGATTTAGGGGAGGGGGAGATGGGAGGAGGATGAGGGGAAGAGGGGCAGGAGCAGTCCCTGCTCTCCCATGCGCGCCGGCGGACGAGAGCTAGAGAGGGATGGGAACAGGGGGGCGACGATGAGCTGTACCTTTGCAGCGGCGAGGAGGCACGATGGCGACGCGGGCGGCGGCGAGATCCAAAGGCGTCGGAGACGACTGAGGAGAGCGGCGCCTTAAGTTTTTTTTTCTTCTTCTCTTTGAGCGAATATCGGCGACTCAAGCCGGTGTACAGGCCTACAAGGGGAGCGACGCCCGAATGATTTCGTAATAGACGGGCCATTAACTCGTATTTAGTTAATTCTAGTCCTGCTTAATAAAAATCGGAAGGCTGTATCGTCCACCTCGTCATTCGTCGAACATTCCCCTGCCCTCTCGTCTTTTATCGACCTTTATGTTTTCTTTGACAAGATAACAAGTTCTTATCAAATAGTGAATGATTGCCAAATAAAATCCTAAAATTCATTAAGGTAGGTAAAACACCGGCATGATTTGATAAATAATTATCTAGACAAACTGGAATCATAGACTAACATACTAACAAATTTACACGTGTTGCAAAGCACGGGCAATTATCTAGTTTGTTAAAAAACAAAAATCAACCAAATGATAAAAACAAAAATTACACATAAAAAATATAAATATTCACGTACATGCATGTACACATTCATATATATGAATATAATGTCCATCTCATATTTTTAAAAATCTTTATACAAATAAAACTTCCAGAAATGTTCATTCTCAATTTTGAGAACAGGGTGACACTCTGTTGGCTAGGCTCGCAAGGAGCAAGCTAGCCCACTCTCGCTCACGGCCTAGTGGCGCATGGTGCTTAAAGACTTCTTCTATAAAAATATGTCTCTAAAGGCGTCCTGAATGGTCTTGTTTTTTTAATGTATTTGAAAAACAAATTGAGAATGGTTGTTCCCATATGTTAGAAAATATGCTCATGTGATTTTGAAAAAGTCTTCACGTATTTTCTCACCTAGGAAAGGAAAGCAAAACAAGCAAAAAAAATAGTGGAAAAATAAAAACCGAGAAAAAAGAAAAAGAACAAGGAAATTTTTTTGTGTAGGCTGCTAGTTATCTGACTGCTTATGTCCATCAATCACCGGAGAAGAATGCCCTAGATGAGAATCATATCATGATCCAAACTCAAGCATGTATTCGACATTCCCCAAAAATCTGTAATTATAAGACCAACAGAACAACCCACATCTACAGATTTAGGTTTCAGGACATGCCAAAAGAATACCTAAATGCATTTCTGGACAGACTCTATGCCCACTCTGCATATATCACTTCCCTTCTCTCCTTTGTGCCATGCACATTACATCAACAACAAATAAAAAATGAAGCGAACTCATGAACACATGTTTACATCAAATGTTGTGGTGACGGTGAAACCTGCTTAGGATGCCCATCACCGGTAACTATGATAAGAATCTCGTACTTATACGACCGCTGGAGATCTGCGACTGCATGGGTCCGGATATCAGTCTTGATCCACTGCAAACTCTTATCACGTAAACCCGCTTTCTCAAGTTTCCTAATTCTTCTTCTACTGCAGTAAAACTGTTAATTCCTCTTCCACTGGAACAAAACTGTTAATTCTTCTTCCACTGCAACGTAACTGTTGGCCCACTCGTCGAATTCCTCTGACTCTTCTACTTCTTGCACCTGTCAAAGGAGGTGATTCTAAGTTAACTAAATTACCACACTAGCAAAGAGCAATGGCAAATATTCGGTAGCTAAATGGGAATAGAGTGGATATGGATTATTTCTCAACTTTCAAAGTAGACTAGTGCCTGATTTATTTCCATAACAAATTCTCCAACAACAAAGAAATGCATAAGTAATTAATGTGTACATGCTGACAGGATTGTGCAAAAAAAATTGCAGGTTATTATTTCATAAGACAGTAATGGAATAGTAATTTAGCACTACCGAGACCCCTTTGACTTCTTGGTATTTGCTCAAGCATTGTGACAAATGGTCTGAGAGAATAGTGACAAGCATATGTTGCAGAAAGTAAAATGATTTTCACCACAGACACCCCTTTGACTTCTTACTAATTGCTCAAGCATTGTGCGAAATGATAACATGCGAGATAGTAATGACAGGCATATGTTGCAGAAAGTAAAAAAGATCTTCAGAAGCATCATGTAATATTAATACCTTGTGGAAGAAGATCCAGAGCTTTTTTTGCTTTTCTTTCGAGGATGATGTTCATTCTCACCATCCTCTTGATCACTCTTTTCATCACTCGTATCAACAGCTTCATCCTTTTTATGCTCTGCCCTGGTCAAGCTTGCCAATCTTCTGGGAAGAAAAACATTGTAGTAATACTTCGCCAAATCCTTTGTTTCCTTCTGTCCGAGCTCCTTCAAGGCAATCTCCATGAATTTCTGATGTTTATTCTGAGGAATCAACTTGTCAACTTTTTCAAGTTTCCTTTTGAAAACTGTGGTCCATTGCTCTCCAACTTGCTCACCCATTGCATCTAGCCCACAGTTTTTGAAAGCTTCCTCACCCAACTGATCCTTGATCCAGCTCCTTGCCTTCTTTACGTGAACTCGTACACAGTCCTCAGATCCAGGACAAGAACACTTACACTTGTCTACCAATCTTTTCCTCTTCTTCTCTGACTTGTTAGTTGCTGAGATATCCATGTTTAGTGGATAGACAACTGTGCCCAGTTTTGGTAAGGTTGCAGCTTTGTAATCATCAGTATATTCCACAGATGGAGCATCTTTCCACTCAGGGACAGAAGCTTGATGCTCGACAGGGTCTGTTCTAACACGTTTCAGCGGATAATTCGATAAGTAGCTGATCTTACAATTTACCCTCTCCGAACTCCTACTTTCCTGGCAACATGGAGAAGTGAATTAGACAGACTCGAGCAACAGTGTTGCTCAGTATATGTTCAGATCAAAGAAAATTGGTTTTATAACTCAAGAAACATTTAATAAATAGAAAAGCATATTGCAAAACAAGCGATAGCAGTGCCAGATATTCTTGAGTGGCATTTGATTATCTTTTAATCCCGCTCCAAGTAATTTCATGCGGCAAATTTTGTTGGAATTATTCTAACTTATTAGAAGGGTGGCATAGTGCCAAGTCAGCAGGACTAGGATATTTAGACAATGCGCTGCACAATCAGCATCTATCGGCATAAAGACATGATTTAGCATGATTAAATCATAATAATCTAATCTTGGATAACCCTAGGACGACAAGTCCCATCTATTTTTCAAGCATGTTAAGTGCACAACCATAAATAAGCTCTTAGGACTAACACCTGAAAGGAGGATATGATGTGACATATTAATCTTTAAATGCAGCAACATCCATTGGCAGGGCTACACTACATGATCTTTCAACTGGATTGCTAATGTCAGAATTAATGAATGTGCATATTTCTGACCTGCCAAATTTGAACTACCATGGGCATTCAAGAACCACGATCTACTCTGATGTGAACAGAACATTTGATTGAGATAGAATCAAGTTTAGAAGGCCATAATATACTTTGATCAAAATGAGTTGGTGTCATGGGTAGTACATGCGCACCAAACAGACAACTGAGACATGCCCCCCCGGTCAAAGTTGCTTAGCACCGTTTATCTAAAATGCATCGATAGTTAAAAGATAACAGGCCACAAAAGCAAATCACCCCTATATAGCTCGCCTCAGTGAGCAGCTAGATCCAAAAATTCAAACCTGCATTTCTTACAGAATCAAAAGCATATGCCCGTGTGGGATCAGCTCGAATGACCCAACGGATTCCACTGACATCGTTCCATCTTTTACACAGATGTGTTACCACTCCTGCCAGTTTTTTCGCTTAAGCGCCAAATAATATACAGTCACCCATATTCACGCGTCAAAAATCTACAGACAGCTGGCCCAACTCCCGCGTGAAAACACAGCATAAGAATATGATGACGCCACCCTGTCAAAAACACGCACCCCGACTAAGATAATCTGAAACAAAAGTACGGCATAAACACAGCCTGCCAAATTTATCCAGTGAACCAAACATCGATCCCAGTAGATATCCTACGGCAACGCACAGGTTTGTAGGTACCAACCGATGCAGCATATCTACTATGATAATTTGATATACATATGTGTTTTTTGTACATTCATCATCACAATAACATCTGGAATTTAGACACAAAGATAAATAGCAGAGAAAATATAGCAAATGGTGAAGCACATTTTTTTTAAATGCAGCAGAGATTAAAAGGGGTGACATCAATTCAACATTTCATCTCATCAAAGCACACTAGTTACCAGTCTAGTAGCACAAATCTGAGCTAATAACTAATATTAATAGAATAGAATAAGATTCCATCCTGAAAGTAGTAACTCCATGTCCAGCTTAGTCATAAAGGCACCATGAACTTCGCCCCTAAGTGGCATCAGAGTATCAGACAGACCAAGCTCTGGGGAGACTGGCAATAAATGAATGAAGAGACACGCCAATTCCTACCTAATTCTTGGACCATGGCGACTAGTAACGGGGTGCCGTAACTAGTACAGAGAATCCTAACACGCAAGAGATGAGTGACCATCGCATCGCACAGGCAAATCCTAGCAGCCGTAAATTCGCGTGCAATCGTTGGCGCAAGACCCACTCTAATCACCACGAACTGCAATAGATGTAAGATCACCGGCGGCGACGAGAGCCGAGAAGCGGCATCGTCGACGGCGAGCCCCGTGCAAGCCCGCTCCAATCACACCCCAGTGCACCAAGGACACGGACGCGGCGAACCAAAAAACCCATTCCGCACGGACGAATTCGCACCGCCGCTTGGCGAGAGGGCTCACCTGCGGGTACGGGTAGCCGTCGTCGTCGACGCGGGCGTAGCGCGCGCGGCGCGCCGCGAGGAGCACCTCCCGCATCCGCCCCACGTCGCCGAGGCCGCGTCCGCGGCCCCGCCCCGCCATGGCCGCCCACAACGCCCCCGCGGCCGCGCGCCGCGCCGTCCGCACCGCGCCGACCGCGGCCTCCCGCGCCGCGACCGAGCCCCGGGTCGCGCGGGTCGGCAGCGAGCGCGGCGCCCCGTCGTCGCTGTCGCCGCGCCTGCGCTTCCTCGACGCCGACGGCGGGGTCCGCGGCGGGGGCGAGATCCCGCCGCCGACGGAGCCGGTGTACGGGAGGTCGGATCCGGCCATCGGGGGCGCGGCGCTCCGCCGGCGAGGTGTTTGCGGGAATGCCCCCGCGGCGTGGGCTGGGGTTTTTGGTGCCTGGGGTTGGGTTGGTACCGCAGTGCAGCCGCTCTGCTCTCAAGGGTTTGTTCCGTTGGGGCACGTGAGTAAGGCAACCCCCTCTCTTTCTCTTTCAAGATGGGAAACTTGGCATGCCACTTTAGAGTTTAGAATGTATGCTTGTCAAAAATTAGACCTAAAGAGTAAAGTAACTATGATGGCCTTCATTCAAAAGAAAAAGACAAATGATCTAAATGAATGTTAAAGGTTTTGGTGCAGCCTTTAATCACTGTTTGACCCGAAAAATCTTGTTTATGGTTTGAGTGTGCTAAATGAATGACGACTGACCGGCCGAGTTTGCGTCGGTCGCCTTGTCACGCGACGGAAATAAACCAATCCAAAGCCGACACGTGCTCTTGCTGGTACAACCTTGTCTCTTTCCTTTCTCTCCTTCGTCTTCTATCTCTCGCGCAGTGCGTCTTTTTCTCATCTTACAAGGGAGAGCTCCTCCACTGTCGCGGCTCGCGTTCAACCTTCTCCCTATCATGGCTAGCGGAGCCATTGCTAAGTGGCCGACCCAAAATTGTGCTAGGCAGTCGAAGTTTGGTTCGTTCGAGCCCGCCAGATCAGATAGTTGTTAGGTGGTCGGCCCAAATTTGTGTCAGCGGGCCGGCGCTTGCCTCGCCATTTGAGTATTTATATGTGTTTTCTTTTAGCAACTAAATACACGTGTGTTACTACTTGTTACTCCTTCGTCCGAGTTTATTGTATCCCCCTTGTATTTTCAATCAAATTTTAGTCATATGTTGTAAAAAGTATAATGTGGATTTATATTTGAAAGAGGTATCCATGGTATATTTGTTTTAAATGTACTCTATATGTTATTAATTAAATTTATGGTCAAACTTTGGCCCAAAAAAAGAGGGAGGCTAATACACCTGGACGGAGCGTGTACGTAAAATGAATGAGTGAGGGGTTGCATTACTTGTAGTGGCAGTGGACTATATGCTATTTCTTCCAAATTTATAAAGTATGGCAGTCAATTCAAATCAAGCGGATATAAAAAGAAGACCATGTGGCTCAGTATGCAAAAGAGCACTACTTTCGTGTGACAGTCCCCTTTGAATGACACCGAAAGCTCGACTTGTTGCCACTTCAACTTTCATGTCTAACGGTTCCAAATATCTAATTAGTTGCGTCGTTAATCAGTTGCGGAGGGGATAAAATAGGACGTCGATAAGGACCGAATGTTCGGTCTACGGTAGCGCCAGCCCGAACTAATCATTCCCCAGGAATGCAGGGGTGATCGAACGATTCCGTTGGTGATGGAAATCATCCCAGCGCGAACACCCATCGGCAAACTACTCTGTATTGAAAAGCCCACAAAGCCTAATAAAAAGAAAAATAATTGGGTCACCTAAAAAGGCCCAAATTTAAGAGCGATTAGTAAAAGGCCATGATCACATCTTCTATGTTATGACTTTTTTTGCATATCAGATTCACTTTAAAAAAAGGATTTTGGTTGAAGAAAAAGCATTGCAAAATTATTAATTATGTTCTTTGAACCAAAAAAGATGGCAAGTTTATAAATTGTAGGGGGGGGGGGCATGACAAAAGTTGTTTTTCCAAAAATCATGCCACCATTTAAAAAATAGAACTTGCCATCTAAACATGGAAAATTTGTAAACTACAAAAATTGGCTAACTAATGAAAATGCCATGGTGTAAAAAAAAAAGTATCATGTTTTGCTTATTTGTCCGGGTGAAAACTAAATTGCCATGATTATTAAAATAAATTTGCCATGCTATGAAAAATAGAGTTACCATGTCTTTGAAAAAAAAATTGCCATGGTATATGATATAAATTTGCCATGGTGTTTGAAAGAAATTAAGTTGCCATTGCTATGAAAAATAAGTTGCCATGGATTTGAAAGTAAAATTGCCATGGTCTACCAATGCAAAATTGGCATGGTATATGAAATTAAAAACGATCTCTAATATCATGGCAACTGTAGGAAAAAAATTATGTCATGGCGATTTTCCAGAATTGCCTTTGCAAAATTTTATGTTTCAAAAAATTGTCATGGCAATGTCATGCAAAAAAGTAGAATGAACAGTACAAAAGAAAAGAACAATTTTGCCATGGCAGAAGGATATTAAAAATGCCATCGTATTTTAATTAAAATTGCCATGCTGGAGGAGACATGTCGCCAAAGTGGTGGTGCGGCCGCGTTGCTGGGGGCGGCGCCCCCTCTTGCTTGAGCCCGCCACCGCCCCCCTCGGGGAGGCGCATCCCGGGGTGTGAGGGGGACACGTTACCAGCCCGCCGCGGATGGGCTCGTCCTCGCGGGCGGATGGCCTCTCCCATCCATGTAGACAAAAGGGGTGCGACTGAAATTAGGGAAGAAGAGGAGAGAACTTGGGGAGTGGGGTAGATGCGGTGCGCAGCACCAGCAACTGAAAAAACTCCCGCGAGACTTCACCCTTGTCCCAAACGAGTCCTCGTGATGACGTGGCAACGTGAGCTCGCCAAGATTCGTGCAATGGCTACGAAGGCGTTCGGGCGGAGAAGCGAGATTTCTGAGTTCAGTAGTTATCAATTCGGGTAAAATATTGAACATATTATCATGACCTAAATGTGTATATTTACTCATATAGTCATATTAAAAATATGTCATGATGGTTGATCTCTTGCTCCACACCTAGTATGGGGCTTTAAATTTTCTGGGAGGGGAGTTGAGATGGTGCTCATGTTTTCTCACAAAGTCAGACAAAATTATCCGCAAACGTCACTAATGTGTGTCATATTCTAAAATTGATATGGTCGTATTAATGTGTGACCTCGTATTGACGTGGTTCGACATGTTGGTTAGTCTAATTTTGTTCGAACTGTAATATATCAACACACGAGTATTAGCACCTAGCTAATACAATAATACCACAAATGCAAGGAGTCAACTAAAATGGTTGGACGATGAAAGAAGACAAATATAAACTTCAAAATTTCTTTAGAATACAGATTTATGGTTGTAATTTCTTATAATATAATATATATTTGGTCAAAATTACTATCTAGAATAAACCAAAAGGGAGATACATAGTAACATGCATCGAATATAGCATATGGAAATTCGAAATATTTATGAGTTTTGGTTAATGAAATGTTTACTTGCATTCTTTTGTGTAAAAGCTTTTATGATATATGTCATGAAAATGTAGTAGCATATGTATATAATTTTCTTGAAAATGTTACCGGCATATTTTTAATTTTTGTAGACTCAAATTTTCATAAACCATTATCAAAGTTTGCTTGTAATTTTTCTTTCATTGACATTGTTTAGATATGTACGGCAGGCTATTCTTGTGTCGAGCACTTATTAATGGGCACCGACAACCTACACGGATACTCAAAAGAGCAACTATCCTCTCATTGAGAAATAAAAATACAACAATGTTGATGAAAACAAAACAGCGGCCCTGCCCCGCCTTGACTGCCCACATCGCACCTGCAACCACACGTAGCACCAACCACGGCCGAGCTCCGGGGTCGCGCGGCTCGGCAGCGATGACGACACCCCGTTGTCATCGCGATGCGCTTTGTGGATGACGGTAACAGGGTCCACGGCGGGGCCCAGATGCCACCGGCAGACGGGAGATCAAAACCAGGCATCGGGGCACTCCACCAGTGAGGTGTTTTGCGAGAAAGCCTGCTCCCAGGCGTTGGGGTTTTTTGTGCCCGGGTGGCACTCTTCTGCCTTTGCTCTCTCTCTCTCTCTATCTCTGTGTGTGTGTCTCTGTGTGTGTGTGTGTGTGTGTGTGTGTGTGAGAGAGAGAGAGAGAGAGAGATCACCAGTGGGAGGGGAAAACAATGACGACTAACCATCTCTTGACAACAAACAAACAAACAAACAAAGAGAGCTATGAGATAATCTTGAAGCTGGAAAGATTGTTTTCAGAAATAAGAAAGGATTATAAGATTGTTCTCCAAAAGCGAGGCCTTTGGGAATGATAGGACGTGCACGCGGCGTTGTGGGGGCACGTTAGAAAGGCGGTCCCCCTTGTGTTGCTTTTCAAGATGGAAAACTTGGCATTGTTACTTTGAGCGTTTAGGTGTCCTCTGGTTTACAAGAATTATGTAGAAAAAGTTGCTTTGGAGCCCTTTGATTTGTAAGAACGGATTTCTATTCCTATGTAGGATAGGAAGCAATCTTTCTTTCTTCACATTTCAAAGAAAAAAAATTAGCCTAGACTCAGTGAAAAAAGTTCTATCATATGCATGAAATGACATATATGGTATCTCACTTCCTATGATTTCCTATTCCTTTGATATTCATATTCTATGAACCAAATGAGACCTTATGTTTGCCAAAGAAAATAGATCTAAAGACTAAAGTGGACCTTCTCATCACATCACTTTGTTTTAGTTGCCATGTCTCACTTTATGATTTACTATCTCTGTTCCAAAATATAGTTTGTATTATATTATTTGAAGTCGAACCCTGTAACTTTGATCATACAGTGAACCCTGTAACATTTTTTTAACTCGGACACGTTTAGTACAGCCACTTTCCACCCTTATTAATACGTGGAATGTGCATATCACGTAGGAACTAAGTGATCCAGAATTTATGAGACTCAAAACAGTAACTTGTGTATTTTCTTGAAAAGTTTTTCTTAAAAGTTAGCATACCAGTATGTCATTTTGCCTTTTGTAAGAATTTGATCAATGTAGATGCTCTAGTACACAAAAGGTAGATGCTCTAGTACACAAAAGACATGATCAGAATCAGTGGCAGAGCTCGATAGAGATTGTTGAGGGGGTAAAGCAGAGTTGAGGGGGGCAAAAGGACAAATTCTGCTTAAACTTTGACAATCTTTTAAGAAATTAGCTTAACAGTTAACGGTATTTCACATAATTTCTCGAGGGTAGGAGGCTATGCCCCCTTGGCCCTAGTGAAGCTCCGCCACTGATCAGAATGCTAGCATGAATTCCCAGCCAAGCATAGCGCAACGTTGCCGCTATAGCCATGTAGCCATGGGATTGTTCTCCAATGCATTGGAGAGCCTACCACTAACATTTATTATGCTCAAATTTGCTCTTTCTCAAGTATCCTTGTAGAAATGCCTTTGCGTGTTCTTTACATCCGGTTAAAGGGTTTTGATCGTCTATGAGACATTCTTTGGGCGCTTTTACCCCTCTCTGCATATGTCACTTACATGTAGGGCCCCGTAATAAAAAGAAAAGGATTAAAATCTTTCCCAACCCCCTCTCCCTCTCTCACTTACATGTGGGTCCAGGTCAAAGCTTGCCGAGTCAACAAGGGCATGCCAAAGGGGCCCATATGTCCATTCATAGCTGGATTTGTGTTTTTGGTTCATGAGTCAGTCGTGTTTTAAACTTTGGATGTGTGGATTGTTTGTATTGCACATATATTCCCGCAAACAAAAAAAATCTTGCATCTGTATCGTCATTTGTCTTGGGATCTTTCTGTGAGTTTTTTTCTTTTACGGTATAAGAGTCTGTATCGTCATTTGTTTTGGGATCTTTTTTTACTGGTACTTCCTCCATTCCTAAATATAAGTCTTTTTAGAGATTCTACTATGGACTATATACGGAGCAAAATGAGTGAATCTACACTAAAATATGTCTATATACATCCATATGTACTAATTCATAGTGGAATCTTTAAAAAGACTTATACTTTGGAACGGAGGGAGTAAGAGACGAAGCAGCGCTGGCCCTACAACCGAATTGATCCCACTTGCGCTTGTGGCAAGCCCACGTTGAAGAGCCACGCCGACCTCTCGCGGGACGCACGGCCAGGGCCAGTGCACACTGCACCCCACCCGCCGGTGGCTGGCACCGGCACGCACACGCGTGGTGAGGATAAGCCGCCTGTGGCCACCATCCCCTCCCGATCGTCTCCCTGCCTCCCACGCATATATGGCCACCCGCCGGCCTCCCGATCGCCACCCTCACCAAGTTCAACAGTCCCACCATACATACATTTCGCCGCCAAGAATATCCAAGGGATCCAACCAAGAGAGCTAGTAGTTAACAATGGCGTCTGTGGGGTTCGGCAGCAGCGTGGCGGCCGTGGCGCCGGCGGGGAGGACGAGCCTTCGCCCGCAGCGGACGCGGCTGGCGGTGCCGGCGGCCACGAGGGGCACGCCGGCTCCGGCCAAGAAGGAGAAGAGCATCCTGGACTTCATCGTCAGCGCCATCGTCAAGGACGAGCAGGAGTTCATCGAGACCAACCCGCTGCTCAACAAGGTGGACGGCCCGGCGCCCTCCGCCGGTGGCACCGCCTCCAGGAAGGCCGGCGGCACCACCTCCGGCAAGAAGCCCGCGGCCGGCAGCGAGGGCGGCGGCGGGTTCAACCTCGGCGGCCTCTTCGCCAAGAAAGGCTAGGCTGAACCAGCCCGCCTAATACGTAGGCGCGCGCTTGGGTGCGTGCTTCCATCTCATAGCTCGATTTATTGCTGTAACTCCATGAAAAACATCGCAGAGATTTGCATATATGTATATGCGGTGTGACTACTCAAATGATTCTTGCTGTGATGCCTTATAGATTTGTATTCTTCTTCACACAACTTCTGGAGTAATTTCTCTCATGTTGTGATGTACCCATGTTAAGCTTGCTTTGCTAAGATCCCAATACCGACAACCTTTATATCTCTGGGACTGCTGATTTTAAACATAAGTATATATATATATATATCTAGATCATAGCCAAAGATTGGTTGGCTGTGATATTCCAATTTATTTACAACGATTAACAAAACTGAAAATATCAGAGAGAGAAACAGAGGAAGCTCTTGGGTCACAGCAACAGCAAATTCCCGGTGTTGAAATGGCCAGATCTTTTCCACTCCTTTATTTTGTATGGTTGTCCTGCTCAACTTCTTGAGCAGAGATCAACAATTGGATAGAGTTTGTGGCAAGTCCTGCAAACTGCCTTCTGCATGCTTGCTTGACACAGTTACGAAACAAATCTGGGAAAGAATAAACAGAATGTTTCACGAAATCCCGATCGACTCGTCAAGTTCAAACGGACTCTGATCGTATATCTGTACAGTTGATAGGAGGCCTTGCCGTGCGAATCTTTTCGTGTTACAGTCACGCCGGGAGAATGAACATTAGGACTTGGACATCTTTGCCTTTGCGAAGAATATCCCAGCAAAAAGGCCTGCAGATGTTAAGATCGAGTAGAAACATATATCAATCAGAGATACTCTTGGGGTAGCGAGGTAACATGCAACATAACTCAACACTTGATGAAAGAAAATACTCACCGAAAACTATGCTGAACAAATTTTCCACGCTAACAGGGACGTTGAATAGCAAGACACCAGCGACCGAAATGGGTATCTTGTTTAGTGAGCCAACAAGGCTGAGAAAAGGAGAAAATGATTATCAACATGTGAATAGAACTTTGATGGTGTTACAGTTAGTGTGATACTTTTTTCATGCAAACATTTCTGTGGGCACATTGAAGAAGGAATTGAGTTAGTAGTAGTCATCTCACCTGTAAGTTGTTGGGCCAGTCTCCTGTAAAAACCACACGGATGAGAAGCTGATCGCTAGTCCTAACAATCCACTGGCGGTCGCAAAAAACCAGAACATGGGCTCTCTGATAACTTCGCTGCAGATGGCATGAGAAAACACGCATAAGTGCAACTGAAAAAAACGCACAACAATGAATTCTACCTTTGAAAGCACTAAAATGAGTGAATGCAAAGTCAGAGCTGCGGACGTCTTTCGGAAAAATAAAAATATTACGGGACACAGTACTGGAGCACCCTTTCATTTTTTCCATTTCATCTGACTTCATGCTAGAGTTGGTTAGAGAGATAGCTTCTTTTGTGAGCAAACTCAAAACGTCCAAGGCAAGTTAAGATTTCAAAGTGGAACAGAGCAAAATGAGTTTTTAATATGTACAGATACATGGCTTGCATAAATGGAAAAGTTAGTGCATGATAACTACTGCTGGGCAAGTTAGTAATGTAAACTATACTCTAAAATACTCAGTCTCTGTTTCGGAAACAAAATAAATACCCAGTCCTGAATAAATAAGAGTTGCTGCACATCATAGTAAGTTCATATTGCTTTTATGTATGGCTGAGATAGGGAGTAAGATTAAGTTGTTACGTTTGGTACACGTATTCCCACTCGTTGAAGACAATAATCAAAATGACCGCGAAAGGGATCGAGAGCGCATTGTTAAGTAGCACCATAGAAACTTCATTGAGAGAACCCGATTTAGTTGATTGTTTGGCTGTGTCCATCAGGCGTCTCAGTGTAAGCTGGTATGAGAAACCATATGTCAGCGATCAGTCAAGGTTAAACACTAAAGGGGCGTCTTTATGCGTCCGTGCGCGTGTGCATAACACTGTGAGGACAACATGAACTAACCGAATAGGCTGCTGTCAGAAAGCAATTCAAAATCTGCCACGTGTAACCGACTAGATGGAAAGAAAGATCTGTCATGCCGCCACTTACAGCTGATATAATCTGCAGGAGAAACGGAGAGAAAGTGCACTGAGGTCAGCAATCATGTTGGTCTGTTGTTACACTGTTAAAACAGCTTGGCGGTGAAGTTCATTAGCTAATGCTAACAAATACTAGGACGTACCATCATACATAAGGCAGCCCAAACCTGTTTGTTCTGACACTTCCTGAAAACATATATCTCCCCTATAGCCGTTAAAATGTTTGTCATGTTCTTTAATATTGTCACCATGGCAACATTTATGTACTTCAAACTGAGACGTGATAGAAACAAAAGGGGAAAAAAGAAGGTTAGGTCATCATCAATATTCCAAGAAAATCATAGAAACCACTTGAGGCTATGGATTGCACTTTTAAATACCTGTACATTCCAGTTACTAGCATTCCAACAAAAATGAGATTAACTGGAATCCAGACTTTGATCAACTTCCATGTCAGTTCTTCCGTTGAAATTACGCTGAAGAACTCGAGTGCCACAAGAATGACCACGGATATAAGATTCTGAACCAAAGTAGTCATGATCAGCTCAACGATGAATTGATAATAACTTGTCAATGCAAGCACCACATCTCATATACAGTATTGAGCTATGAAGTTACTACTTCAGAATGGTTCAACTAAGAGACAGTACTAAACAGACTGATTACCTGGTACAACATGAGTGAGATTCCAGCATTGAAGTTGTAGCTGGAGAGAACCACCTTGTTGAGCAATATCATGCTGCAAGAGGCTATGCAGTAGGATATCCCAGAGAGCAGAGGCCCGGTCTTGTTCCCCAGCCTGCTCTGCTGCTGCTGAATCAAGGTGTCGAAAACATCCGAAGTCTTCCTCGACAGCCTGCGAAACAAATGCGCAGAAGCAATCGGTCAGTCGGTCGGTCTCTCCACCCATCCATCCCTGAAGCCGGCATCCATGAAGAAATTTGACAGAGTGACAGGCACTAGCGCAGAAGCAATCTGCATTACTTGTTGGAGGCGGCCTTGCGGGCGACGCTGGCGGCGACGTTGATGATGGAGTTGTTCTTCTGCTTGAGGAAGCCGTGGATGATCTTGTACACGGAGGCGTCGCCGTCCTTGACGGCCACGGCGGCGACGCTCCGGTTGGGGGACATGGCCTCCTCGATGTCATCGCCGTACACGACGAGGGAGCCCGTGGGGCTGTGGTCCAGTGACATGGAAACCGGGCCCGGAAGCGAACCTCGGCGGCCGGGAAAGAAATGCAGGGCGGAGGTGCTTCCAAGGGGGAGGAGGAGGCGGTGGGGGGAGGCGAAGGGGGGTGGGAGATGCTAAAATGGGGGAGGGGGAGATGCCTTTCGACGCCATGAAGGGGCTTGGAAGGGACGCAAAGGGGGGCGGCAGGAGGTGGAAGAAGGTGGTTGGCGCCTTCGGTGGTGAGTGGAGAGTGGGTCAACGCGGGCGCGGCCTCGGGGGGCGGGGGAGCCGGCGTGCGGCGGAAGGGACTGAGGTCGCGGGCCGGCGGGGGAGCCGAGGTGGAGGAAGGGAGACGACGCGTGCGGCGGTGCCCATGTTCGCCGCGTGGAGCGGAGTGGAGGGAGGAAGACGAGTGTTGGAGTCAAACTCAAGCCATCGCCGAAAAGAAAGGTTTGACATTGTTGGCGCACAATGATGAACGGCCTTCCTACGCTATGTTGACCTTGGATTTAAAAAGCTCCCCGCCCATGGATTCAGATCCATTCTACGTTGTGGTTCAAAGTTTGAATGTTCCTATGGCCCCCTCCAAAATTTCCCTGATTTGGATTTTATAACTTTCTACCCACAAATAGTCCGATCCCTTGCTAGCGTCCTAAATAACTTCGGCGGTTTGAGGACCAATTTTCAGAGGACGCTTGTTGCCCCCACCCGATGCCATGACCTAAACCTCTACGAGATCATGCAGAGCTTACCGGCAGCCAGGACAACCTTTCCTATCCGATTTTCGAGCTCCCTCTTGCGCTCAAGCGGTTGAAGAGAACTCGTTTCCAAAATAAGATTGTGGGACAGCTCCTCCCTTGACGGGGAGAGCCCTACACTCTTGCTCGTCGTGCTGCTTTGGTTAAGGCAGTGCTCACAACCATAGCAGTATACTATCTTAAGCTCCTGGATTTTTTGGGTTCAAGTCTTGAAATGCATCAACCAAATTAGAAGGGTCTTTCTGTGGGTGGGGTTTCCGACAAAGTCTCGGCAAGAAGTGCAAAATCAAATGGGAAATGGTCTGTAGACCCACTACCCTTGGTAGGATCGGGGTGCTTTTTTTTTGAGAAACTAGAGAATACCTTCGCGTTGCTGCGGGAATCGATTTTAATATTGCCTCTGTCGCTAAATATAAGACGTTTTTGCAGTTCTAGGGACGGAGGGGGTATATTTCAGTGATTTAATTGTATAAAACATCCATGGGTGAATTAATAATACATGAACTAAAACTAGGACTGAATATTATATATTATATTTGATTACTGTATAGTGAAAAAATATTTAAAATATATATTGGAAAACTTTTTTCATGCATGTTGAGTGGACCTTTGATGAGGTGACATGTGTGCTGAGATGAGATGTGTGCATGAGATCAACTAATAATAAAAACCTTTTTTCTCATGCATGTTTTGGTGGGCCTTTGATAAGACGGCATATGTGCATGTTAAGATAATAGAGATAGTAGGGATGAACTATTTAGGTATATAGGATTACTCCGATGGTCGTGGCTTCAATGGACATCCTCGGATAGAACTCGGATGGGCACCGGAAATAAGGATATGGACCTCTTTTACGCCCCACTACCATTACCATTGTCCATCGAAGACGACAGCAAGGCCAGCTTCTCGAACTCTGCTTGCGCAAATGGTCGTAGGCCAAAATATTTGGGCTCACTTGTTTTTGCCATCTCAAAGAAGAAAACTGGGTGCATTAAAAAGGCTTTTCATAATAATGCTTGGGTGGACCAAAATAAACACCACTAATGGAGTCACAACTCAACACACCCTTAGACTCCCATGGTTGTGGCTTGAATAGATATCCCCATATGGAAACTTGGTTGGGTACAAGGAATCTATTCAATGACAATGATATGAACCGCTTTTACACCCTCACCAGCATTACCGTCGAAGAGAAGCTTCTAGAACTCCACTTGGGATAATGGTCGTAGGCCGAAAGACTTGGAGCTATCTATTTTTTGTCACATCCTAGCTAGTCATGCATTAGAGTGTGCATCATGTTTACTTTTCAGAAAATTTGAAATGGGGATGACAGAAACCCCAGCACCCCCCTGATAATAACTAGGGTTTACTAAAAATAATTTCAATGAACCTGAAATGCCCTTCTAAAAAGTCCACCCCTTTTGTCTTGGGTTAGGACCTCTGACAAAATGGGTGCACAAATTATTAGGACATCTTAAGGTCACTGGATTAATCCGTTAGTGATTTGAATTTGGGCATTCAAATAATATAAAATATTTCAAATGCTCAAATAATTCCAAACTAAAATGTTCCATGCCATATAAATTCTAAACAGTGGCCATGTGCATTTTGGTGATTTTAGGAGATGTCTAAGTATTTTTAATAATGCAACAAACTTACAGAAAAATAGTAAAACAAATTAAATAGAAAAAAACAGAGAGAGAGAGTTGTACCTGGCGGCCCACTTACCTGGCCAGCTGGCGGCCCGGTAAGGCAGCCCAGCCCACCAGGGGCAGGGGCGTCTTCTTCCCTGCGCCAGTAGACAGCCGCGCGCGTGGTCGCCGCGCGCCGGCACACGCCGAGCCACCTCCTGCTTCCGTCGTGGCCCCGCTATGCCTGGACGATGCCACGCAGCGCCCCAAACCCGCTCGTCCACTTCCTCGTCCTCATCCCCTCCTCTCCCTCGCTCTTTCTCCCGAAGCCAAGCGAGCTCGTCGCCGCCGCTCTCTGTTGCCACGGCCACCGGCCCTCCCTCGTCCAAACAGCGTGCCCAAGAGCTCCGCGACGTCGTCCCCGTCTTCTCCACCGAGCCAATCAAGCCGGGGCGCACCATAGCAGCGTCGACACCGCCGTTCCCCACCTCGGAAGCCAACCACTGCCGTCGTCGATTCGCCGCCGTCAGCGCCTCCCCGAGCCCACTGGTCTACCCTGCGAGTCCACTGTGAGCTCCTGCTTCGAATCCCCCTCTTCTCCGCCTCGGTTACTGTTGGGGATCGTAGCAGAAATTAAAATTTTTCTACGCATCACCAAGATCAATCTATGGAGTCATCTAGCAACGAGAGAGAGGAGTGCATCTACATACCCTTGTAGATCGCGAGCGGAAGCATTCAAGTGAACGAGGTTGATGGAGTCGTACTCATCGTGATCCAAATCACCGATGACCGAGCGCCGAACGGACGGCACCTCCGTGTTCAACACACGTACGGAGCAGCGACGTCTCCTCCTACTTGATCCAGCAAGGGGAAGGAGAGGTTGATGGAGATCCAGCAGCACGACGGCGTGGTGGTGGAAGTAGCGGGATTCCGACAGGGCTTCGCCAAGCGTTGCGGGAGGAGGGAGATGTGTCACGGGAGGGAGAGGGAGGCGCCAGGGGCTGTGGTGCGGCTGCCCTCCCTCCCCCCTCCTACATATAGGCCCCTGGGGGGGCGCCGGCCCTAGGAGATCTGATCTCCAAGGGGGGCGGCGGCCAAGGGGTGGCTTCCCCCCAAGCCAAGTGGGGGGCGCCCCCACCCCTAGGGTTACCAACCCTAGGTGCAGGGGAGGCCCAAGGGGGGGCGCACTAGCCCACCAGGGGCTGGTTCCCCTCCCACTTCAGCCCATGGGGCCCTCCAGGATAGGTGGCCCCACCCGATGGACCCCCGGGACCCTTCCGGTGGTCCCGGTACAATACCGGTGACCCCCGAAACTTTCCCGGTGGCCGAAACTGGACTTCCTATATATAATTCTTCACCTCCGGACCATTCCGGAACTCCTCGTGACGTCCGGGATCTCATCCGGGACTCCGAACAACTTTCGGGTTACCGCATACTAATATCTCTATAACCCTAGCGTCACCGAACCTTAAGTGTGTAGACCCTACGGGTTCGGGAGACATGCAGACATGACCGAGACGACTCTCCGGTCAATAACCAACAGCGGGATCTGGATACCCATGTTGGCTCCCACATGTTCCACGATGATCTCATCGGATGAACCACAATGTCGAGGATTCAATCAATCCCGTATACAATTCCCTTTGTCAATCGGTACGTTACTTGCCCGAGATTCGATCGTCCGTATCCCAATACCTTGTTCAATATTGTTACCGGTAAGTCACTTTACTCGTACCGTAATGCATGATCCCGTGACCAAACACTTGGTCACATCGAGCTCATTATGATGATGCATTACCGAGTGGGCCCAGAGATACCTCTCCGTCATACGGAGTGACAAATCCCAGTCTTGATTCGTGCCAACCCAACAGACACTTTCGGAGATACCCGTAGTGCACCTTTATAGCCACCCAGTTACGTTGTGACGTTTGGCACACCCAAAGCACTCCTACGGTATCCGGGAGTTGCACAATCTCATGGTCTAAGGAAATGATACTTGACATTGGAAAAGCTCTAGCAAACGAACTACACGATCTTCGAGCTATGCTTAGGATTGGGTCTTGTCCATCACATCATTCTCCTAATGATGTGATCCCGTTATCAATGACATCCAGTGTCCATAGTCAGGAAACCATGACTATCTGTTGATCAACGAGCTAGTCAACTAGAGGCTTACTAGGGACATGTTGTGGTCTATGTATTCACACATGTATTACGATTTCCGGATGACACAATTATAGCATGAACAATAGACAATTATCAGGAAATATAATAATAACCATTTTATTATTGCCTCTAGTGTTGGGGAACGTAGCAGAAATTCAAAATTTTCTACGCATCACCAAGATCAATCTATGGAGTAATCTAGCAACGAGGGGAAGGGGAGTGCATCTACATACCCTTGTAGATCGCGAGCGGAAGCGTTCAAGAGAACGGGGTTGATGGAGTCGTACTCGTCGTGATCCAAATCACCGATGATCCTAGCGCCGAACGGACGGCACCTCCGCGTTCAACACACGTACGGAGCAGCGACGTCTCCTCCTTCTTGATCCAGCAAGGGGGAAGGAGAGGTTGATGGAGATCCAGCAGCACGACGGCGTGGTGGTGGAAGTAGCGGGGATCCCGGTAGGGCTTCGCCAAGCACTAACGGGAGGGAGAGGTGTCACGGGAGGGAGAGGGAGGCGCCAGGGGCTTGGATTGCTGCTGCCCTCCCTCCCCCCACTATATATAGGGCCAAGGGAGAGGGGGGGGGGGGCGCAGCCTTGGCCCTTCCTCCAAGGAAGGGTGCGGCCAGGGAGGAGTCCATCCTCCCCAAGGCACCTCGGAGGTGCCTTCCCCCTTTAGGACTCTCCCTTTTTCTTATCTCTTGGCGCATGGGCCTCTTGGGGCTGGTGCCCTTGGCCCATATAGGACAAGGCGCACCCCCTACAGCCCATGTGCCCCCCCGGGGCTGGTGGACCCCCTTGGTGGACCCCCGGACCCCTTTCGGCACTCCCGGTACAATACCAATAAAGTGCGAAACTTTTCCGGCGACCAAAATAAGACTTCCCATATATAAATCTTTACCTCCGGACCATTCCGGAACTCCTCGTGACATCCGGGATCTCATCCGGGACTCCAAACAACTTTCGGGTTACCGCATACTAATATCTCTATAACCCTAGCGTCATCGAACCTTAAGTGTGTAGACCCTACGGGTTCGGGAACCATGCAGACATGACCGAGACGTTCTCCGGCCAATAACCAACAGCGGGATCTGGATACCCATGTTGGCTCCCACATGTTCCACGATGATCTCATCGGATGAACCACGATGTTGAGGATTCAATCAATCCCGTATTCAATTCCCTTTGTCTATCGGTATGTTACTTGCCCGAGATTCGATCGTCGGTATCCCGATACCTTGTTCAATCTCGTTACCGGCAAGTCTCTTTACTCGTTTCGTAACTCACATCATCCCGTGATCAACTCCTTGGTCACATTGTGCACATTATGATGATGTCCTACCGAGTGGGCCCAAAGATACCTCTCCATTTACACGGAGTGACAAATCCCAGTCTCGATTCGTGCCAACCCAACAGACACTTTCGGAGATACCTGTGGTGCACCTTTATAGCCACCCAGTTACGTTGTGACGTTTGGTACACCCAAA
This sequence comes from Triticum aestivum, assembly GCF_018294505.1. Lineage (NCBI taxonomy): Eukaryota > Viridiplantae > Streptophyta > Magnoliopsida > Poales > Poaceae > Triticum > Triticum aestivum. Next base: position 533,455,645 of record NC_057808.1, on the reverse strand, counting down.
GCATTCCTACAGTATCCGGGAGTTGCACAATCTCATGGTCTAAGGAAATGATACTTGACATTAGAAAAGCTCTGAGCAAACGAACTACACGATCTTGTGCTAGGCTTAGGATTGGGTCTTGTCCATCACATCATTCTCCTAATGATGTGATCCCGTTATCAACGACATCCAATGTCCATGGTAAGGAAACCGTAACCATCTATTGATCAACGAGCTAGTCAACTAGAGGCTTACTAGGGACATGGTGTTGTCTATGTATCCACACATGTATCTGAGTTTCCTATCAATACAATTCTAGCATGGATAATAAACGATTATCATGAACAAGGAAATATAATAATAACCAATTTATTATTGCCTCTAGGGCATATTTCCAACATCTAGGGCATATTTCCAACAGTCTCCCACTTGCACTAGAGTCAATAATCTAGTTACATTGTGATGAATCGAACACCCATAGAGTTCTGGTGTTGATCATGTTTTGCTCTAGGGAGAGGTTTAGTCAACGGATCTGCTACATTCAGGTCCGTATGTACTTTACAAATATCTATGTCTCCATTTTGAACACTTTCACGAATGGAGATGAAGCGACGCTTGATATGCCTGGTCTTCCTGTGAAACCTGGGCTCCTTTGCAAGGGCAATAGCTCCAGTGTTGTCACAGAAGAGAGTCATCGGGCCCGACGCATTGGGAATCACCCCTAGGTCGGTAATGAACTCCTTCATCCAGATTGCTTCTTGCGCTGCCTCTGAGGCCGCGATGTACTCCGCTTCACATGTAGATCCTGCCACGACGCTTTGCTTGCAACTGCACCAGCTTACTGCCCCTCCATTCAAAATATACACGTATCCGGTTTGTGACTTAGAGTCATCCAGATCTGTGTCGAAGCTAGCATCGACGTAACCCTTTACGACGAGCTCTTCGTCACCTCCATAAACGAGAAACATATCCTTAGTCCTCTTCAGGTACTTCAGGATATTCTTGACCGTTGTCCAGTGTTCCATGCCGGGATTACTTTGGTACCTTCCTACCAAACTTACGGCAAGGTTTACATCAGGTCTGGTACACAGCATGGCATACATAATAGACCCTATGGCCGAGGCATAGGGGATGACACTCATCTTTTCTCTATCTTTTGCCGTGGTCGGGCATTGAGCCGTGCTCAATTGCACACCTTGCAATACAGGCAAGAACCCCTTCTTGGACTGATCCATATTGAACTTCTTCAATATCTTGTCAAGGTACGTACTCTGTGAAAGACCAATGAGGCGTCTTGATCTATCTCTATAGATCTTGATGCCTAATATATAAGCAGCTTCTCCAAGGTCCTTCATTGAAAAACACTTGTTCAAGTAGGCCTTTATACTTTCCAAGAATTCTATATCATTTCCCATCAATAGTATGTCATCCACATATAATAAGAGAAATGCTACAGAGCTCCCACTCACTTTCTTGTAAACACAGGCTTCTCCATAAGTCTGTGTAAACCCAAACGCTTTGATCATCTCATCAAATCGAATGTTCCAACTCCGAGATGCTTGCACCAGCCAATAGATGGAGCGCTGGAGCTTGCATACCTTGTTAGCATTCTTAGGATCGACAAAACCTTCCGGCTGCATCATATACAATTCTTCCTTAAGAAATCCATTAAGGAATGCCGTTTTGACGTCCATTTGCCATATCTCATAATCATAGAATGCGGCAATTGCTAACATGATTCGGACGGACTTCAGCTTTGCTACGGGTGAGAAAGTCTCATCGTAGTCAACCCCTTGAACTTGTCGATAACCCTTAGCGACAAGTCGAGCCTTATAGATGGTCACATTACCATCCGTGTCTGTCTTCTTCTTAAAGATCCATTTATTTTCTATGGCTCGCCGATCATCGGACAAGTCAGTCAAAGTCCATACTTCATTTTCATACATGGATCCTATCTCGGATTGCATGGCTTCAAGCCATTTGTTGGAATCCGGGCCCGCCATCGCTTCTTCATAGTTCGAAGGTTCACCGTTGTCTAACAACATGATTTCCATGACAGGGTTGCCGTACCACTCTGGTGCGGAACGTGTCCTTGTGGACCTACGAAGTTCAGCAATAACTTGATCTGAAGCTTCATGATCATCATCATTAACTTCCTCCCCAGTCGGTGCAGGCACCACAGGAACATCTTCCCGCGCTGCGCTACTTTCCAGTTCGGAAGGGGTGACTATCACCTCATCAAGTTCCACTTTCCTCCCACTCACTTCTTTCGAGAGAAACTCTTTCTCCAGAAAGGACCCGTTCTTGGCAACAAAGATCTTGCCTTCGGATCTGAGGTAGAAGGTATACCCAATGGTTTCCTTAGGGTATCCTATGAAGACGCATTTTTCCGACTTGGGTTCGAGCTTTTCAGGTTGAAGTTTCTTGACATAAGCATCGCATCCCCAAACTTTTAGAAACGACAGCTTAGGTTTCTTCCCAAACCATAATTCATACGGTGTCGTCTCAACAGATTTCGACGGAGCTCTATTTAAAGTGAATGCGGCAGTCTCTAAAGCATAGCCCCAGAATGATAGTGGTAGATCGGTAAGAGACATCATAGATCACACCATATCCAATAGAGTGCGATTACGACATTCGGACACACCATTACGCTGAGGTGTTCCAGGCGGCGTGAGTTGTGAAACAATTCCACATTTCCTTAAGTGTGTGCCAAATTCGTGACTCAAATATTCCCCTCCATGATCTGATCGTAAGAATTTTATTTTCCTGTCACGTTGATTCTCAACCTCACTCTGAAATTCCTTGAACTTTTCAAAGGTCTCAGACTTGTGTTTCATTAGGTAGACATACCCATATCTACTCAAGTCATCAGCGAGAGTGAGAACATAACGATAGCCTCCGCGAGCCTCAACACTCATTGGACCGCACACATCAGTATGTATGATTTATAATAAGTTGGTTGCTCACTCCATTGTTCCGGAGAACGGAGTCTTGGTCATTTTGCCCATGAGGCATGGTTCACATGTGTCAAATGATTCATAATCAAGAGACTCTAAAAGTCCATCAGCATGGAGCTTCTTCATGCGCTTGACACCAATGTGACCAAGGCGGCAGTGCCACAAGTATGTGGGACTATCGTTATCAACTTTACATCTTTTGGTATTCACACTATGAATATGTGTAATATCACGTTCGAGATTCATTAAGAATAAACCATTGACCAGCGGGGCATGACCATAAAACATATCTCTCATATAAATAGAACAACCATTATTCTCGGATTTAAATGAGTAGCCATCTCGCATTAAACGAGATCCAGATACAATGTTCATGCTCAAAGCTGGCACTAAATAACAATTATTGAGGTTTAAAACTAATCCCATAGGTAAATGTAGAGGTAGCGTGCCGACGGCGATCACATCGACCTTGGAACCATTCCCGACGCGCATCGTCACCTCGTCCTTCGCCAGTCTCCGCTTATTCCGCAGCTCCTGTTTTGAGTTACAAATATGAGCAACCGCACCGGTATCAAATACCCAGGAGCTACTACGAGTACTGGTAAGGTACACATCAATTACATTTATATCACATATACCTTTGGTGTTGCCGGCCTTCTTGTCCGCTAAGTATTTGGGGCAGTTCCGCTTCCAGTGACCACTTCCCTTGCAATAAAAGCACTCAGTCTCAGGCTTGGGTCCATTCTTTGGCTTCTTCCCGGCAACTGGCTTACCGGGCGCTGCAACTCCCTTGCCGTCCTTCTTGAAGTTCTTCTTACCCTTGCCTTTCTTGAACTTAGTGGTTTTATTCACCATCAACACTTGATGTACCTTTTTGATCTCCACCTCCGCTGATTTCAGCATTGAATATACCTCAGGAATGGTCTTTTCCATCCCCTGCATATTGAAGTTCATCACAAAGTTCTTGTAGCTCGGTGAAAGCGACTGAAGGATTCTGTCAATGACCGCGTCATCCGGGAGATTAACTCCCAGCTGAGTCAAGCGGTTGTGTAACCCAGACATTTTGAGTATGTGCTCACTGATAGAACTGTTTTCCTCCATCTTACAACTGAAGAACTTGTCGGAGACTTCATATCTCTCGACCCGGGCATGAGCTTGGAAAACCATTTTCAGCTCTTCGAACATCTCATATGCTCCGTGTTGCTCAAAACGCTTTTGGAGCCCCGGTTCTAAGGTGTAAAGCATGCCGCACTGAATGAGGGAGTAATCATCAGCACGTGACTGCCAAGCATTCATAACGTCTTGGTTCTCTGGGATGGGTGCGTCACCTAGCGGTGCTTCTAGGACATAATCTTTCTTGGCAGCTATGAGGATGATCCTCAGGTTCCGGACCCAGTCCGTATAGTTGCTGCCATCATCTTTCAGCTTGGTTTTCTCTAGGAACGCGTTGAAGTTGAGGGCAACATGGGCCATTTGATCTACAAGACATATTGTAAAGATTTTAGACTAAGTTCATGATAATTAAGTTCATCTAATCAAATTATTCAATGAACTCCCACTCAGATAGACATCCCTCTAGTCATCTAAGTGAAACATGATCCGAGTCAACTAGGCCGTGTCCGATCATCACGTTAGACGGACTAGTCAACATCGGTGAACATCTTCATGTTGATCGTATCTTCTATACGACTCATGCTCGACCTTTCGGTCTTCCGTGTTCCGAGGCCATGTCTGTACATGCTAGGCTCGTCAAGTCAACCTAAGTGTATTGCGTGTGTAAATCTGGCTTACACCCGTTGTATTCGAATGTTAGAATCTATCACACCCGATCATCACGTGGTGCTTCGAAACAACGAACCTTCGCAACGGTGCACAGTTAGGGGGAACACTTTCTTGAAATTATTGCGAGGGATCATCTTATTTAAGCTACCGTCGTTCTAAGCAAATAAGATGTAAAACATGATAAACATCACATGCAATCAAATAGTGACATGATATGGCCAATATCATTTTGCTCCTTTGATCTCCATCTTCGGGGCGCCATGATCATCTTCGTCACCGGCATGACACCATGATCTCCATCATCATGATCTCCATCATCGTGTCTTCATGAAGTTGTCACGCCAACGATTACTTCTACTTCTATGGCTAACGTGTTTAGCAATAAAGTAAAGTAATTTACATGGCGTTATTCAATGACACGCAGGTCATATAAAAAATAAAGACAACTCCTATGGCTCCTGCCGGTTGTCATACTCATCGACATGCAAGTCGTGATTCCTATTACAAGAACATGATCAATCTCATACATCACATATATTTCATTTATCACATGCTTTTGGCCATATCACATCACAAGGCATATGCTGCAAAAACAAGTTAGACGTCCTCTAATTGTTGTTGCATGTTTTTACATGGCTGCTATAGGTTTCTTAGCAAGAACGTTTCTTACCTACGCCAAAACCACAACGTGATATGCCAATTTCTATTTACCCTTCATAAGGACCCTTTTCATCGAATCCGTTCCGACTAAAGTGGGAGAGACAGACACCCGCTAGCCACCTTATGCAACTAGTGCATGTCAGTCGGTGGAACCTGTCTCACGTAAGCGTACGTGTAAGGTCGGTCCGGGCCGCTTCATCCCACGATGCCGCCGAAACAAGATAAGACTAGTAGTGGCAAGAAAAATTGACAACATCTACGCCCACAACAAGTTTGTGTTCTACTCGTGCATAGAAACTACGCATAGACCTAGCTCATGATGCCACTGTTGGGGATCGTAGCAGAAATTAAAAAATTTCTACGCATCACCAAGATCAATCTATGGAGTCATCTAGCAACGAGAGAGAGGAGTGCATCTACATACCCTTGTAGATCGCGAGCGGAAGCGTTCAAGTGAACGGGGTTGATGGAGTCGTACTCGTCGTGATCCAAATCACAGATGACCGAGCGCCGAACGGACGGCACCTCCGCGTTCAACACACGTACGGAGCAGCGACGTCTGCTCCTTCTTGATCCAGCAAGGGGGAAGGAGAGGTTGATGGAGATCCAGCAGCACGACGGCGTGGTGGTGGAAGTAGCGGGATTCCGACAGGGCTTCGCCAAGCGCTGCGGGAGGAGGGAGATGTGTCACGGGAGGGAGAGGGAGGCGCCAGGGGCTGTGGTGCGGCTGCCCTCCCTCCCCCTCCTATATATAGGCCCCTGGGGGGGGGGGGGCGCCGGCCCTAGGAGATCTGATCTCCAAGGGGGGCGGCGGCCAAGGGGTGGCTTCCCCCCCCCCCCCCAAGCCAAGTGGGGGAAGCCCCCACCCCTAGGGTTTCCAACCCTAGGCGCAGGGGAGGCCCAAGGGGGGGGCGCACCAGCCCACCAGGGGCTGGTTCCCCTCCCACTTCAGCCCATGGGGCCCTCCAGGATAGGTGGCCCCACCCGGGACCCTTCCGGTGGTCCCGGTACAATACCGGTGACCCCCGAAACTTTCCCGGTGGCCGAAACTGGACTTCCTATATATAATTCTTCACCTCCGGACCATTCCAGAACTCCTCGTGACGTCCGGGATCTCATCCGGGACTCCGAACAACTTTCGGGTTACCGCATACTAATATCTCTACAACCCTAGCGTCACCGAACCTTAAGTGTGTAGACCCTACGGGTTCGGGAGACATGCAGACATGACCGAGACGACTCTCCGGTCAATAACCAACAGCGGGATCTGGATACCCATGTTGGCTCCCACATGTTCCACGATGATCTCATCGGATGAACCACGATGTCGAGGATTCAATCAATCCCGTATACAATTCCCTTTGTCAATCAGTACGTTACTTGCCCGAGATTCGATCGTCGGTATCCCAATACCTTGTTCAATCTCGTTACCGGTAAGTCACTTTACTCGTACCGTAATGCATGATCCCGTGACCAAACACTTGGTCACATCGAGCTCATTATGATGATGCATTACCGAGTGGGCTCAGAGATACCTCTCCGTCATACGGAGTGACAAATCCCAGTCTCGATTCGTGCCAACCCAACAGACACTTTCGGAGATACCCGTAGTGCACCTTTATAGCCACCCAGTTACGTTGTGACGTTTGGCACACCCAAAGCACTCCTACGGTATCCGGGAGTTGCACAATCTCATGGTCTAAGGAAATGATACTTGACATTGGAAAAGCTCTAGCAAACGAACTACACGATCTTTGAGCTATGCTTAGGATTGGGTCTTGTCCATCACATCATTCTCCTAATGATGTGATCCCATTATCAATGACATCCAGTGTCCATAGTCAGGAAACCATGACTATCTGTTGATCAACGAGCTAGTCAACTAGAGGCTTACTAGGGACATGTTGTGGTCTATGTATTCACACATGTATTACGATTTCCGGATAACACAATTATAGCATGAACAATAGACAATTATCATGAACCAGGAAGTATAATAATAACCATTTTATTATTGCCTCCAGGGCATATTTCCAACAGTTACGCCCTGCAGGCCGCTTCTCTACCGTACCCGAAGCTCGCCGCCGCCCGCGCTCGTCGCCGGTGACGCTCCGGTGACCACTTGGTCCCGGGTGCTTGTCCATCGTGCTCACCAGCACGCGTGGAGTCTCCCTAGCACCTCACCGCGCTCGCTTGTGCACTGCAACGTCGAACCCGACCTCGACCGAGCTCCTGTCGCCGCCTCGCTCGCCGCAGCTGCCGTTTCCGGCCACCCCAGCCGCAGCCGTGACCACCGCTGGATGCGCCGCACCGCGGCCGATCCAAAGGGACCAGCTGCGCGTCCTCCCGACGCCGGAGTTGGCCGGACGGGCAACGCCGGCGTGCTGTGCTTAACGCCGGTGATTAGCCGCCGACGTGGCACTTCATTAGCACTTAATCACCGCGCTAATTAACCCCGCAGTCGCTGATAGTGGGCCCTAGTCCAGGTCAAACCCCAGTCAGCGCTGGGTTTGACCGGGTTTTAGGCCTGTGTCACTGACGTGTGGCCCCCACACGTCAGGTTTGACCTGGGTCAGCCCAGTTGACCTGCTGATGTCATGCTGGCGTAGTGCTGACGCAATAGCTAATTTTATGGAATTATTTCTATACAGGAAATTCCAAAAAATGCCATAAACTTAAAAAAATCATAGAAAATAATCTATACCTCAGAATGAAAAGAGTTTCATATGAAAAATGATCAGAAAAATCCAATATATCCATCTGTACTGGTTTCATGCATGTTTAAGCAAATGAACCTGCTGTTTAATACAGAACAAGATAAAGCACTAATAAGGGCCACTTATGAGCTTGGAATTTGAATCTTTGATTCAAAAAGGTCCAAACCCATCTGGTCTTAGTTGCATTAGCCCAATACACCCATTTTGCCATGTCTCATACATGCATCATATTGTTGCACTTTGCTTGATGTTGATTGTGTTCCGATGTGTTCTTCGTGGTAGGTTCTGCCTCCGAGGATATTCGCGAGTATCCAACTGAAGGGGTATTCCACTACCACCCCGTCAGGCAAGCAACCATTGATCATTTCGATACAAACCCATCTTCTCGCTTCTGCTCTCGTTTACTGCATTAAGACAACGCGATTCAAACTGCTGTGTGTTGCGGTAGTTGAACCCACTTCCTCTGCATGACCTATCATTGCCACAGTAACTAGATGAAACCCACTAGCATGTGTAGGAGTTGATTGAGCCATGTCTGTGTTCCTACCATGCTATGCTTGCTATGCTTAGAGTCGTGTCAGGTCTGGCTCATCGGGGTGATGAACTAGAGTGAAATGTTGTGTCGGTAATGAGAGTGAAGTGTTAAACATGATTTGGTAAAGGTATCGATGAGAGGCCATGTAGGAGTACATGGTGGGTTGTTTCATTGAGGCCGTCCTTAAGAACTGAGATCTGTATGTGTGATTTAAGATCAACTACTACCACGCATTGGGCCCGAAACCAATGGACCCTCTCGGCTTCTTAATCACCCTTGTCCTTTGTCCAGGAGTTGCGAGTAGTTTCTGGTGTTGTAGTATGCTGGAGGCCGTGGACAGCGCTGACCCGAGGGGTGGGCTGTGATGCGGTAGGCATGTGGCACGGTGTACCGGGCGCCAGTTTGGTGTCTCGGGAACCCTGCACACATCGTTCGGGGCCGTATGTGGAAACCTCGGCCGGACTCCCTGCGGATGGAACCTGAATAGGCGATAAACCTGGACTAGAGACTTGAGTGTTTAGGTAGGCTGTGGCCGACACCCACGTTGGGCTTCCGCTTGAAGGTTACCGAGTACAGGTCGTGTAAACGGCGGTAAGTGGTGAGAGCGTGTGTGACGAAGTACACCCCTGCAGGGTATAAAACTATTCGAATAGCCACGTCCGCGGTAAAGGACTACTTGGTCGCTTATGCAGTTCATAGACAAGTAGTGGATACTACTAAAAGACTCAAGATAAGTGTGAGTACCGCGGATGGCTCTCTCGTAGGATGACGAGGGAGGATCCACGGTGGTGTATTGAGATGGTGTTTAGTGGACTTGTGTGCGAAAACTATTTTAGAAGTGGTGTCTCGTAGTATAGCTTAGCCAAGCGTCAAAGCTGGCTTGTTGCAATAAGTCCACCACCTTCTTGAGAATGTGCATGTATAGTAGGATCTGTTGTAAGACTTGCTGAGTACCTTTGTACTCATGTTGCTTTAATTACTGTTTTCAGACGACAACACCGCCCCCTCCGATGGGTTCTATGTAGATCTCGACGTTGACGAGTGACTTGCCACCCAGGTGGTGATCTGAGCTTGTGAAGGGCCTATGTAGATAGACAGGCTATGTCAAGCCTTCTTTCTTTCTAGTGTCTGTACTCAGACAAGTTGCTTCCGCATGTGCTTGTATGTTGTATGACTTGAGTGTCGGGTCATGTGACCCCTATCTGTATGAACATGTTATGTATGGCTCTCCGGAGCCTTTTAAATAAAGTACCTTGAGTTGTAGAGTTTTGTTGTGATGCCATGTTGTATTTACACATATCGAGCATATTGTGTGTATGATTGAAATGCTTGGTATGTGTGGGATCCGACAATCTAGTTGTTTATCCTTGGCAGCCTCTCTTATGGGGAAATGTAGTCTAGTGCTTCCATGAGCCATAGTAGTCCGCTACAGCCCGGTTCACCGGAGTCCTGCTAGCCCAGCACTACTGCTCCGGACACTTGACTGGCCGACATGTGTTTCACTTCGTTCCTGTGTCTGTCCCTTCGAGGAAATGTCACGCGGTGACATCTGGAGTCCTGTTAGCCTAGTGCTACAGCCCGAATTCACACGCTGCTGACCGACACGTTCGATGTTGATTCATGTATGCCTGTCCCCATACGTTAGAGCCGCTTTGGGTTCACGACTAGCCATGTCGGCCCGGGTTCTCCGTCATATGGATGCTAGCGACACTGTCATATACGTGAGCCAAAAGGCGCAAACGGTCCCGGGCCATGGTAAGGCGACACCCGTGGGAGTACCGTGCGTGAGGCCGCAAAGTGATATGAGGTGTTACAGGCTAGATCGGTGTGACTTAGAATCGGGGTCCTGACAGCGTTGGCATCAGAGCCGGACTGCCTGTAGGTGCGTTAAGCCAAACTGGTCGATGTCGAGTCTAGAAATGCTTTAGTTATATGTAGGGGAATTGATTGTGGGAGGGAACGTAAGGTTCTTTTTACTCCTTTACCTTATGCCTCTGATCTGTGTCATTCTCTTCTCATCCTACGTGGGTTAAGAACTAGGCTCTCTTCTCTCTATCAGGTTCACGTGTTACTAATCCATAGTAACTTATAGGATTGTTGGTTACCAGCCTTAGTTCAGTTTCTACTACTTTTAGTATGTTGTCAGTTGAACCAGAACCTTGATATGATGTTGTTGAGTGGTTTTGCGAACTGTTGTGAATGTCTCAAATCTTTTTCTGAGCATTTACAGTCGTTATGCTGTCCGATTTCTCCTAGAAAATTCTAATGCCTTTGCATTATTTCGTGCTTTCAGATGGCCACCCGTTCCCAGAATCAAGTAGTTCGTTTGACCCGATGCCTCGATGTACCTGGTCACACGGCCATGCTGGTCCGAGTGATTGTCGAGATAGGCTATCGATGGTATCCTGAGTATACCGTCGAGGAGCAGTTCCGAGACTTTAATCAAAGCTAGTATCTTTGCACAGTCAGGATCTACCCTTCCTACCCTGGAGCTACCGAACCCCTCCATTGCTCTTATGGACTTGGGGTTACCATCAAGATGTCCGTGTAGGATGCAGCTTACTCAATGATGACTATCATACGAGCCAGAACTGCCTTGCTTCGGAACACTGATTTCCGCTATATGCCAGCATCACTCCCTGGGGCACAAGGGTACTATCAGGCTATTTACAGTGATCCTACCCATGAGGATTCACTACTCCGCACCACCACCCAGATGCTTGAGGACAAGGACCGTGAGAATCGTGCCTTGCGAATGGAGCTCTTTAATGCTCGTTCTGATCACTGGGCAACTCTGACACGGTTTGCACCTGCCGTGCAGGCTGGGTATATGGACATGAGGGACTTGTACCCCGTGCAGTCTGGTCTGCCAGATTGTATGGAATGGCGTGATGTAGGAGGCATCACCCCTCCTCGTGGACCCCGTCTGCCACCATTTGTTGGACCAAGGCCACATCCGAGTCCCTATGGACCGCAAGCTCCACAGGACCGACTGTTTCCAGATGATCATGTTCAGCTCCCAGGACATGGTGGTGATCTTTATGAAGATTACTACGGAGACGTCTGAGTTGGTAGTAGTTTCACTAGTATTGTAACAGTTGTATTCCCCACAGTCCTGCGTGTCTTGTGGGATACGACTTGGTGTGTATCACGTTCCGGAGGTGTAGAAAAATAATGTATAGGAGCTTGGAATGCCTCCGATGAGATGTATCGTCTTTCATCGTAGTTGTACTCTAGCCTGGGCTTGTACTAAACTATGTATGGTGTGTATGACCGTTGGTATATATATGGCAGTTTCTATATTACCATGTCATACTGATGAACATCTCTGCATTCCGTGTTATCCATTACATTCCGCACTTCCTTGCCAAGATTTTGCCATCCTTGTCTAAACCGTTGTCTTGTTTTTCCTAGGATGGTCAACACCCGCAACAACCCTGCTGTCCAGGCGCAGAGCCAGTGCAGCTAGGGAGGAGAATCTGCCTCAACCGCCTTCTCTGGCCGAAGTCATCCTAGAGGCGGAAAGAAACAAGCGTGAGATTAACCGCTTGTTGGAGCGAATTGAGCAGAATACTGCACGTTACCAGAGGAATGACTTGGTGTCCATCAATGACTTTATCAAGTTGTACCCACCGAAGTTTAACCATTCCGTTGAGCCCCTCGATGCGGATGATTGGCTTCGTAGCATCACCCATAAGCTACGTTCCGCCAACGTAGCCGAAGCTGATAAGGTTACCTACGCTGCTTATCACCTTGAAGGCCCTGCTAGCCTTTGGTGGGAAAACTTTGAGGCTATGCGCCCAGCCGGCCAAATCACTACTTGGGCTGAATTCAGTGAGGCTTTCCGTGAGCATCACATTCCGGAGGGTCTCATATATCGTAAGCGGGAAGAATTCTGCAACTTCACCCAAGGCAGACTGACTGTGGACGCATACAGCCGTGAGTTTGGAAATTTAGCACGCTATGCTCCTGAAGAGGTATCCACCGACGCTAAGAAGCAGGCAAGGTTCCGCAAGGGACTTAGCACCGAGCTTCGCCGTGATCTTCGTCTGCACGAGTGCACCTCCTTCCAGAAGCTAGTCAATAAGGCCATCAGTGCTGAGACAGGTCAGGCTGACTATGACGCTTCACGCAAGCACTCCCGCGATTTTGGTTCCTCATCCGGCTCTGGATCTCAGAAGCACCGGGTCTGGATTCCAAACACAGCTCTGCCACCCAGGTTCACTCCGAGGCCATCCTTTGAGGCGCCTCGCCCCAACCAGCAGTATGCACCGCCCAAGACGTATGGTGGCCCCGCTGTTAATGCTGCTCCACGCCCCAATGTTGTGACGTGCTTCAAGTGTGGAGAGACGGGTCACTATTTGCGCGAGTGCTGCTGGGGAACGTAGTAATTTCAAAAAAATTCCTACGCACACGCAAGATCATGGTGATGCATAGCAACGAGAGGGGAGAGTGTTGTCCACGTACCCTCGTAGACCGACAGCGGAAGCGTTATCACAACGCGGTTGATGTAGTCGTACGTCTTCACGATCCGACCGATCAAGTACCGAACGCACGGCACCTCCGAGTTCTACACATGTTCAGCTCGATGACGTCCCTCAAACTCCGATCCAGCCGAGTGTTGAGGGAGAGTTTCGTCAGCACGACGGCGTGGTGACGATGATGATGTTCCACCGACGCAGGGCTTCGCCTAAGCTCCGCAACGGTATTATCGAGGTGTAATATGGTGGAGGGGGGCACCACACACGGCTAAGAAATCTCAAGGATCAATTGTTGTGTATCTGGGGTGCCCCCCTGCCCCCGTATATAAAGGAGCAAGGGAGGAGGAGGCCGGCCCTAGGAGGGGGCGCACCATGTGTGGAGTCCTACTAGGACTCCCTAGTCCTAGTAGGATTCCACCTCCCATAAGGAATAGGAAAAGAGGAAGGGAAAAAGAGAAGGAAGGAAGGGGGCACCCCCCTTTCCCTAGTCCAATTCGGACCAGACCAAGGGGAGGGGTGCGGCCACCCTTGAGGCCCTTTTCCTTCTTTCCCGTATGGCCCAATAAGGCCCAATACGTATTCCCGTAACTCTCCGATACTCCGAAAAATACCCGAATCACTCGGAACCTTTCCGAAGTCCGAATATAGTCGTCCAATATATCGATCTTTACGTCTCGACCATTTTGAGACTCCTCGTCATATCCCCGATCTCATCCGGGACTCCGACCTCCTTCGGTACATCAAAACTCAATAAAACTGTCATCGTAACGTTAAGCGTGCGGACCCTACGGGTTCGAGAACTATGTAGACATGACCGAGACACGTCTCTGGTCAATAACCAATAGCGGGACCTGGATGCCCATATTGCCTCCCACATATTCTACGAAGATCTTTATCGGTCAGACCGCATAACAACATACGTTGTTCCCTTTGTCACCGGTATGTTACTTGCCCGAGATTTGATCGTCGGTATCTCGATACCTAGTTCAATCTCGTTACCGGCAAGTCTCTTTACTCGTTCCGTAACACATCATCCCGCAACTAACTCATTAGTCACAATGCTTGCAAGGCTTATAGTGATGTGCATTACCGAGTGGGCCCAGAGATACCTCTCCGACAATTGGAGTGACAAATCCTAATCTCGAAATACGCCAACCCAACAAGTACCTTTGGAGACACCTGTAGAGCACCTTTATAATCACCCATTTACGTTGTGACGTTTGGTAGCACACAAAGTGTTCCTTCGGTAAACGGGAGTTGCATAATCTCATAGTCATAGGAACATGTATAAGTCATGAAGAAAGGAATAGCAACATACTAAACGATCGAGTGCTAAGCTAACGGAATGGGTCAAGTCAATCACGTCACTCTCCTAATGAGGTGATCTCGTTAATCAAATGACAACTCATGTCTATGGCTAGGAAACATAACCATCTTTGATTAACGAGCTAGTCGAGTAGAGGCATACTAGTGACACTCTGTTTGTCTATGTATTCACACATGTATTATGTTTCCGGTTAATATAATTCTAGCATGAATAATAAACATTTATCATGATATAAGGAAATCAATAATAACTTTATTATTGCCTCTAGGGCATATTTCCTTCAGTCTCCCACTTGCACTAGAGTCAATAATCTAGTTCACATCGCCATGTGATTTAACATCAATAATTCACATCACCATGTGATTAACACCCATAGTTCACATCTCTATGTGACCAACACTCAAAGGGTTTACTAGAGTCAATAATCTAGTTCACATCGCTATGTGATTAACACCCAAAGAGTACTAAGGTGTGATCATGTTTTGCTTGTGAGATAATTTTAATCAACGGGTCTGTCACATTCAGATCCGTAAGTATTTTGCAAATTTCTATGTCTACAATGCTCTGCATGGAGCTACTCTAGCTAATTGCTCCCACTTTCAATATGTATCTAGACCGAGACTTAGAGTCATCTAGATTAGTGTCAAAACTTGCATCGACGTAACCTTTTACGACGAGCCTTTTGTCACTTCCATAATCGAGAAACATATCCTTATTCCAGTAAGGATAATTTTGACCGTTGTCTAGTGATCTACTCCTAGATCACTATTGTACTCCCTTGCTAAAATCAGTGTAGGGTATACAATAGATCTGGTACACAACATGGCATACTTTATAGAACCTATGGCCAAGGCATAGGGAATGACTTTCATTCTCTTTCTATCTTTTGCCGTGGTCGGGCTTTGAGTCTTTACTCAATTTCACACCTTGTAACACAGGCAAGAACTCTTTTCTTTGACTGTTCTATTTCGAACTACTTCAAAATCTTGTTAAGACATGTACTCATTGAAAAACTTATCAAGCGTCTTCATCTATCTCTATAGAACTTGATGCTCAATATGTAAGCAGCTTCACCGAGGTCTATCTTTGAAAAACTCCTTTCAAACACTCCTTTATGCTTTGCAGAATAATTCTACATTATTTCCGATCAACAATATGTCATTCACATATACTTATCAGAAATGCTGTAGTGCTCCCACTCACTTTCTTGTAAATACAGGCTTCACCGCAAGTCTGTATACAACTATATGCTTTGATCAACTTATCAAAGCGTATATTCCAACTCCGAGATGCTTGCACCAGTCCATTGATGGATCGCTGGAGCTTGCATATTTTGTTAGCACCTTTAGGATTGACAAAACCTTCTGGTTGTATCATATACAACTCTTCTTTAATAAATCCATCAAGGAATGCAGTTTTGTTTATCCCTTTGCCAGATTTCATAAAATGCGGCAATTGCTAACATGATTCGGACAGACTTAAGCATAGATACGAGTGAGAAACTCTCATCGTAGTCAACATCTTGAACTTGTCGAAAACCTTTTTGCGACGATTCTAGCTTTGTAGATAGTGATACTACTATCAGCGTCCGTCTTCCTCTTGACAATCCATTTATTCTCAATTGCTTGCCGATCATCGGGCAAGTCAACCAAAGTCCACACTTTGTTCTCATACATGGATCTCATCTCAGATTTCATGGCCTCAAGCCATTTTGCGGAATCTGGGCTCACCATCGCTTCTTCATAGTTCGTAGGTTCGTCATGGTCTAGTAACATAACCTCCAGAATAGGATTACTGTACCACTCTGGTGCGGATCTTACTCTGGTTTACCTATGAGGTTTGGTAGTAACTTGATCTGAAGTTACATGATCATCATCATTAACTTCCTCACTAATTGGTGTAGAAGTCACAGGAACAGATTTCTGTGATCCAATAAGGGAGCAGGTACAGTTACCTCATCAAGTTCTACTTTCCTCCCACTCACATCTTTCGAGAGAAACTCCTTCTCTAGAAAGGATCCATACTTAGCAACGAATGTCTTGCCTTCGGATCTGTGATAGAAGGTGTACCCAACTGTCTCCTTTGGGTATCCTATGAAGACACATTTCTCCGATTTGGGTTTGAGATTATCAGGATGAAATTTTTTCACATAAGCATCGCAACCCCAAAATTTTAAGAAACGACAACTTTGGTTTCTTGCCAAACCACAGTTCATAAGGCGTCGTCTCGAAGGATTTTGATGGTGCCCTATTTTAACGTGAATGTAGTTGTCTCTAATGCATAACCCCAAAACGATAGTGGTAAATTGGTAAGAGACATCATAGATTGCACTATATCCAATAAAGTACGGTTATGATGTTAGGACACACCATTATGCTGTGGTGTTCCAGATGGCGTGAGTAGTGAAACTATTTCACATTGTTTTAAATGTAGACCAAACTCGTAACTCAAATATTCTCCTCCACGATCAGATCGTAGGAATTTAATTTTCTTGTTACGATGATTTTCAACTTCACTCTGAAATTCTTTGAACTTTTCAAATGTTTCAGACTTATGTTTCATTAAGTAGATATACCCATATCTGCTCAAATCATCTATGAAGGTGAGAAAATAACGATATCCGCCACGAGCCTCAATATTCATCGGACCACATACATCTGTTTGTATGATTTCCAACAAATCTGTTGCTCTCTCCATAGTACCGGAGAACGGTGTTTTGGTCATCTTGCCCATAAGGCACGGTTCGCAAGTACCAAGTGATTCAAAATCAAGTGATTCCAAAATTCCATCAGTATGGAGTTTCTTCATGCGCTTTACACCGATATGACCCAAACGGCAGTGCCACAAATAAGTTGCACTATCATTATTAACTTTGCATCTTTTGGCTTCAATATTATGAATATGTGTATCACTATGATCGAGATCCAACAAACCATTTTCGTTGGTGTGTGTGACCATAAAAGGTTTTTATTCATGTAAACAGAACAACAATTGTTCTCTAACTTAAATGAATAACTGTATTACAATAAACATGATCAAATCATATTCATGCTCAACGCAAACACCAAATAACACTTATTTAGTTTCAACACTAATCCCAAAAGTATAGGGAGTGTGCGATGATGATCATATCAATCTTGGAACTACTTCCAACACACATCGTCACCTCGCCTTTTACTAGTCTCTGTTTATTCTGCTACTCCCGTTTTCGAGTTACTACTTTTTAGCAACTGAACCAGTATCAAATACTGAGGGGTTGCTATAAACACTAGTAAGTACACATCAATAACATGTATATCCAATATACCTTTGTTCACTTTGCCATCTTTCTTATCCACCAAATACTTGGGGTAGTTCCGCTTCCAGTGACCAGTCCCTTTGCAGTAGAAGCACTTAGTCTCAGGCTTAGGTACATATTTGGGCTTTTTCACTTGAGTAGCAACTTGCTTGCCGTTCTTTTGAAGCTCCCCTTCTTCCCTTTGCCCTTTTCTTGAAACTAGTGGTCTTGTCAACCATCAACACTTGAAGTGGTCTCGTCAACCATCAACACTTGATGTTTTTCTTGATTTCTACCTTCGTCGATTTCAGCATCACGAAGAGCTCGGGAATTACTTTCGTCATCCCTTGCATACTATAGTTCATCACGAAGTTCTACTAACTTGGTGATGGTGACTAGAGAATTCTGTCAATCACTATTTTATCTGGAAGATAAACTCCCACTTGATTCAAGCGATTGTAGTACCCAGACAATCTGAGCACATGCTCACTAGTTGAGCGATTCTCCTCCATCTTTTAGCTATAGAACTTGTTGGAGATTTCATATCTCTCAACTCGGGTATTTGCTTGAAATATTAACTTCAACTCCTGGAACATCTCATATGGTCCATGACGTTCAAAACGTCTTTGAAGTCCCGATTCTAAGCCGTTAAGCATGGTGCACTAAACTATCAAGTAGTCATCATATTGAGCTAGCCAAACGTTCATAACGTCTGCATCTGCTCCTGCAATAGGTCTGTCACCTAGCGGTGCATCAAGGACATAATTTTTCTGTTCAGCAATGAGGATAATCCTCAGATCACGGATCCAATCCGCATCTTTGCTACTAACATCTTTCAACATAATTTTTCTCTAGGAACATATCAAAAATAAACAGGGAAGCAACAACGCGAGCTATTGATCTACAACATAATTTGCAAAATACTATCAGGACTAAGTTCATGATAAATTTAAGTTCAATTAATCATATTACTTAAGAACTCCCACTTAGATAGACATCCCTCTAATCATCTAAGTGATTACGTGATCCAAAGCAACTAAACCATATCCGATTAACACGTGAGATGGAGTAGTTTCAATGGTGAACATCACTATGTTGATCATATCTACTATATGATTCACGCTCGACCTTTCGGTCTCTGTGTTCCGAGGCCATATCTGTATATGCTAGGCTCGTCAAGTTTAACCTGAGTATTCCGCGTGTGCAACTGTTTTGCACCCGTTGTATTTGAACGTAGAGCCTATCACACCCGATTAACACGTGGTGTCTCAGCACGAAGAACTTTTGCAACGGTGCATACTCAGGGAGAACACTTTTATCTTGAAATTTTAGTGAGAGATCATCTTATAATGCTACCATCAATCAAAGCAAGATAAGATGCATAAAGGATTAACATCACATGCAATCAATATAAGTGATATGATATGGCCATCATCATCTTGTGCTTGTGATCTCCATCTCCGAAGCACCGTGCTTGTGATCTCCATCGCCGAAGCACCGTCATGATCACCATCGTCACCGGCGCGACACCTTGATCTCCATCGTAGCATCGTTGTCGTCTCGCCAACTTATTGCTTTTACGACTATCGCTACCGCTTAGTGATAAAGTAAAACTATTACATGGCGATTGCATCTCATACAATAAAGCGACAACCATATGGCTCCTGCCAGTTGCCGATAACTCGGTTACAAAACATGATCATCTCATACAACACATTATATCACATCATGTCTTGACCATATCACATCACAACATGCCCTGCAAAAACAAGTTAGACGTCCTCTACTTTGTTGTTGCAAGTTTTACGTGGCTGCTACGGGCTTAGCAAGAACCGTTCTTACCTACGCATCAAAACCACAACGATAGTTTGTCAAGTTGGTGCTGTTTTAACCTTCGCAAGGACCGGGCGTAGCCACACTCGGTTCAACTAAAGTGAGAGAGACAGACACCCGCCAGTCACCTTTAAGCAACGAGTGCTCCGAACGGTGAAACCAGTCTCGCGTAAGCGTACGCGTAATGTCGGTCCGGGCCGCTTCATCTCACAATACCGCTGAACCAAAGTATGACATGCTGGTAAGCAGTATGACTTATATCGCCCACAACTCACTTGTGTTCTACTCGTGCATAGCATCAACGCATAAAACCAGGCTCGGATGCCACTGTTGGGGAACGTAGTAATTTCAAAAAATTTCCTACGCACACGCAAGATCATGGTGATGCATAGCAACGAGAGGGAAGAGTGCTGTCCACGTACCCTCGTAGACCGACAGCGGAAGCGTTATCACAACGCGGTTGATGTAGTCGTACGTCTTCACGATCCGACCGATCAAGTACCGAACGCACGGCACCTCCGAGTTCTACACACGTTCAGCTCGATGACGTCCCTCGAACTCCGATCCAGCCGAGTGTTGAGGGAGAGTTTCGTCAGCACGACGGCGTGGTGACGATAATGATGTTCCACCGACGCAGGGCTTCGCCTAAGCTCCGCAACGGTATTATCGAGGTGTAATATGGTGGAGGGGGGCACCGCACACGGCTAAGAAATCTCAAGGATCAATTGTTGTGTATCTGGGGTGCCCCCTGCCCCCGTATATAAAGGAGCAAGGGAGGAGGAGGCCGGCCCTAGGAGGGGGCGCACCATGTGTGGAGTCCTACTAGGACTCCCTAGTCCTAGTAGGATTCCACCTCCCATAAGGAATAGGAAAAGAGGAAGGGAAAAAGAGAAGGAAGGAAGGGGGCGCCCCCCTTTCCCTAGTCCAATTCGGACCAGACCAAGGGGAGGGGTGCGGCCACCCTTGAGGCCCTTTTCCTTCTTTCCCGTATGGCCCAATAAGGCCCAATACGTATTCCCGTAACTCTCCGGTACTCCGAAAAATACCCGAATCACTCGGAACCTTTCCGAAGTCCGAATATAGTCGTCCAATATATCGATCTTTACGTCTCGACCATTTCGAGACTCCTCGTCATATCCCCGATCTCATCCGGGACTCCGAACTCCTTCGGTACATCAAAACTCAATAAAACTGTCATCGTAACGTTAAGCGTGCGGACCCTACGGGTTCAAGAACTATGTAGACATGACCGAGACACGTCTCTGGTCAATAACCAATAGCGGGACCTGGATGCCCATATTGGCTCCCACATATTCTACGAAGATCTTTATCGGTCAGACCGCATAACAACATACGTTGTTCCCTTTGTCACCGGTATGTTACTTGCCCGAGATTTGATCGTCGGTATCTCGATACCTAGTTCAATCTCGTTAGTGGCAAGTCTCTTTACTCGTTCCGTAACACATCATCTCGCAACTAACTCATTAGTCACAATGCTTGCAAGGCTTATAGTGATGTGCATTACCGAGTGGGCCCAGAGATACCTCTCCGACAATTGGAGTGACAAATCCTAATCTCGAAATACGCCAACCCAACAAGTACCTTTGGAGACACCTGTAGAGCACCTTTATAATCACCCATTTACGTTGTGACGTTTGGTAGCACACAAAGTGTTCCTCCGGTAAACGGGAGTTGCATAATCTCATAGTCATAGGAACATGTATAAGTCATGAAGAAAGCAATAGCAACATACTAAACGATCGAGTGCTAAGCTAACGGAATGGGTCAAGTCAATCACGTCATTCTCCTAATGAGGTGATCTCGTTAATCAAATGACAACTCATGTCTATTGCTAGGAAACATAACCATCTTTGATTAACGAGCTAGTCGAGTAGAGGCATACTAGTGACACTCTGTTTGTCTATGTATTCACACATGTATTATGTTTCCGGTTAATACAATTCTAGCATGAATAATAAACATTTATCATGATATAAGGAAATAAATAATAACTTTATTATTGCCTCTAGGGCATATTTCCTTCAAGTGCCCCTAGAACAACCCCAATCAGCCTGGAAAGTCCGTTGGCCGTGGTAAGCCAGCGGGAAAGACTTACTACGCCAAGCCAGCCACCACCTCACGTGGTTATGTCAACTATGTTTCAGCTGAAGAAACTCATGAGGATCCCAACGTCGTCCTTGGTACGCTCCTTGTTAATTGCCACCCGGCAACTGTTCTTCTCGATACTGGAGCATCTCATTCATTTATCTCTGGGAGCTATGCTCGATTGCACAACACCACATTTTGTGACATGCCCACCTCCATGGTAATTCAAACCCCTGGTTCTAAGTGGCAAACCTCTAGGATAAGCCATGGAAATGAAATTCTTGTCGACAGATTGGTCTTCCTTGCATCACTAATAGCTCTCAAGTCCTCGGACATAAATATCATCTTGGGTATGGACTGGATGTCAGCTCATTATGCTAAGATTGATTGCTCTTCTAGAACTGTTCAACTCACCCATCTGTCGGGCAAGACAGTCAATGTTTTGACCCGAGTGTCTAAGCGTCAGCTTTACTCATTAAATGCCAACCCTCTTCCAGACCTTGAAGATGTTCCGGTAGTCCGTGACTTCCCGGATGTCTTTCCAGAAGAACTGCTAGGTATTCCACCTGACAGGGATGTCGAGTTCGTGATAGATCTTGTTCCAGGAACCGTCCCAATCTCTAGAAGACCCTATAAGATGGCACCCCTAGAGCTAGCCGAGCTTAAGAAACAACTCGATGAGTCCTTGAAAAAGGGTTTCATCCGTCCTAGTTCTTCTCCATGGGCTTGCCCCGTCCTCTTCGTCAAGAAGAAGGATGGTACAGATCGGATGGTTGTAGATTACCGACCTGTCAACTTGGTCACTATCAAGAACAAGTATCCGCTCCCCAGGATCAACGACCTGTATGATCAGCTCACTGGATCCTCAGTCTTTTCTAAAATGGATTTGAGGTTGGGCTACCATCAAATCAAAATCAAGAACGGAGACATTCCTAAAACGGCCTTTGTCACTCGTTATAGCCAATACGAGTACACCGTCATGTCTTTCGGTTTAACCAATGCTCCAGCCACCTTCTCTCGGTTAATGAACTCGATCTTCATGGAGTATTTGGATAAGTTTGTCGTAGTATACCTCGATGGTATACTCATCTACTCCAAGAATGAGGAAGAACATGCCGAGCATCTAAGGCTAGTATTGATGAAACTTCGAGAGCATCGCCTTTATGCCAAATTTTCCAAGTGTGAATTCTGGTTGCCAGAAGTGACCTATCTAGGCCATGTAATCTCTGGTAAGGGTATTGCTGTCAATCCCGAGCGAGTTCAAGCCGTCCTTGACTGGACTCCACCTGAAACGGTCAAGCAAGTTCGGAGTTTCCTTGGCCTAGCGAGCTACTGTCGCCGCTTCGTCGAGAATTTCTCCAAGGTTGCTAAACCTCTAACTGAACTCCTCAAGAAAGATAAAAGGTTCGAGTGGACCCCACAGAGCGAGTTCAGCTTTCAGGAACTGAAAAGACGCCTGACGTCTGCTCCCGTACTCATACCACCAGATTTTTCTAAGGACTTTGTTATCTATTGCGACGCCTCGCGACAAGGACTAGGTTGCATACTCATGCAAGATCGTCATGTGATTGCCTACGCTTCTCGACAGTTGCGTCCACATGAGGATAATTATCCCACACATGATCTAGAGCTTGCAGCTGTAGTCC
This sequence comes from Triticum aestivum, assembly GCF_018294505.1. Taxonomy (NCBI): domain Eukaryota; kingdom Viridiplantae; phylum Streptophyta; class Magnoliopsida; order Poales; family Poaceae; genus Triticum; species Triticum aestivum. The sequence goes on along the minus strand of NC_057808.1, from coordinate 533,432,342 downwards.
ATGCACTCAAAACATGGCGACATTACCTTCTCGGTAATCGTTGCGAGATTTACACCTATCACCAAAGTCTGAAATACATCTTCACCCAACCGGATTTGAATCTCAGGCAAAGACGTTGGGTCGAGTTGATCACAGATTACGACTTAGGAATAACTTACACCCCGGGCAAAGCCAATGTCATGGCTGATGCGCTAAGTCGTAAATCTTATTGTAACAACTTGATGTTACAACAAAGTCAACCACTTCTCCACGAGGAATTCTGTAAGCTTAACCTTCACATTGTTCCTCGAGGATTTCTATCCACCCTGGTGGCGAAACCTACCCTTACGGATCAGATCATCAAAGCTCAGAAGGTAGATCCGGGAATCTCCCGTATTAAGAGAAACATCAAGAAAGGAGTCGCGGATTGTTTCTCCGTTGATGACCAAGGTGTTGTGTTCTTTGGAGACCGTCTAGTGGTTCCCAAGGTACGCAACCTGAGGCGGTTGATCCTTAAGGAAGCTCATGAATCTCCTCTCACCATTCATCCCGGTAGTACTAAAATGTATCAAGACCTACGCCAGAGGTTTTGGTGGACTAGGATGAAGAGAGAAATTGCTCAATACATTGCCAATTGCGACGTCTGTCGTCGTGTTAAAGCAGAGCATCAACGGCCTGCTGGCACCCTTCAACCTTTGGCTATTCCTGAATGGAAATGGGATAAAATCGGTATGGATTTCATCACCGGATTTCCCAGGACCAAGAGAGGGAATAATGCTATCTTCGTCGTTGTTGATCGTCTTTCCAAAGTAGCCCACTTCCTACCTGTTCGTGAGAGTATAACCGCTAGCCAGCTAGCTGACCTGTACATCTCCCGAATAGTGTGTCTTCATGGTGTTCCATTGGAAATTAACTCAGATTGGGAAAGTTTCCAAAATGCTATGGGAACTCGTCTCTCCTTTAGCACCGCCTTCCACCCTCAATCAAGTGGTCAAGTAGAACGGGTCAATCAAATTCTGGAAGATATGCTCCGAGCTGCTGTCATCTCTTTCGGTATGGATTGGGAGAACTGCCTTCCATTCGCCGAGTTCGCTTATAACAATAGTTATCAAGCTAGCTTGGGCCAAGCTCCTTTCGAAGTTCTCTATGGACGAAAATGTCGAACGCCTCTTAACTGGTCAGAAACCGGGGAAAGACAACTCTTTGGCCGGGATATGATTCAGGAAGCAGAAGAGCAGGTTCGCGTTATTCGTGAGAAATTGAAAACAGCCCAATCTCGTCAAAAGAGCTAATATGACCGCAAACATAAGGCTATGACTTTTGAGGTTGACGAGAAGGCTTACCTTCGGGTTACTCCTTTGAAGGGAACCCATCGATTCGGTATCAAAGGCAAATTGGCTCCTCGTTACATTGGACCTTTTCGCATTCTTGCCAAACGAGGAGAAGTTGCCTACCAATTGGAACTACCTCCGCATCTTTCCAGAATTCATGATGTCTTCCACGTTTCTCAACTCAGGCGTTGCTTCTCGGATCCTATCCGTGGAGTGGACCACGAAACGCTTGATCTCCAAGATAATCTTACGTATCGAGAATACCCTGTTTGTATCCTCGATCAAGCCGAGCGTACCACTCGACGCCAGAATATCAAGTTTATCAAGGTTCAATGGTCACACCATTCCGTGAAAGAAGCAACTTGGGAAAGGGAGGACCGTCTTCGATTTGAGTACCCCACCTTCTTTCCGGAAGATCCTAAATCTCGGGACGAGATTCTTTTGAGTGGGGTGAGTTGTCACATCCTAGCTAGTCATGCATTAGAGTGTGCATCATGTTTACTTTTCAGAAAATTTGAAATGGGGATGACAGAAACTCCCACACCCCCTGATAATAACTAGGGTTTACTAAAAATAATTTCAATGAACCTCAAATGCCCTTCTAAAAAGTCCACCCCTTTTGTCTTGGGTTAGGACCTCTGAAAAAAGGGTGCACAAATTATTAGGACATCTTAAGGTCACTGGATTAATCCTTTAGTTATTTGAATTTGGGGATTCAAATAATATAAAATATTTTAAATGCTCAAATAATTCCAAACTAAAATGTTCCATGCCATATAAATTCTAAACAGTGTCCATGTGCATTTTCGTGATTTTAGGACATGTCTAAGTATTTTCAATAATGCAACAAACTTACAGAAAAATAGTAAAACAAATTAAATAGAAAAAAACAGAGAGAGAGAGTTGTACCTGGCGGCCCACTTACCTGGCCAGCTGGCGGCACGGTAAGGCAGCCCAGCCCACCAGGGGCAGGGGCGTCTTCTTCCCCGCGCCAGTAGACAGCCGCGCGCGTGGTCGCCGCGCGCCGGCACACGCCGAGCCACCTCCTGCTTCCGCCGTGGCCCTGCTATGCCTGGACGATGCCACGCAGCGCCCCAAACCCGCTCGTCCACTTCCTCGTCCTCATCCCCTCCTCTCCCTCGCTCTTTCTCCCGAAGCCGAGCGAGCTCGTCGCCGCCGCTCTCTGTTGCCACGGCCACCGGCCCTCCCTCGTCCAAACAGCGTGCCCGAGAGCTCCGCGACGTCGCCCCCGTCTTCTCCACCGAGCCAATCAAGCCGGGGCGCACCATAGCAGCGTCGACACCGCCGTTCCCCACCTCGGAAGCCAACCACTGCCGTCGTCGAATCGCCGCCGTCAGCGCCTCCTCAAGCCCACTGGTCTACCCTGCGAGTCCACTGTGAGCTCCTGCTTCGAATCCCCCTCTTCTCCGCCTCGGTTACGCTCTGCTGGCCGCTTCTCTACCGTACCCGAAGCTCGCCGCTGCCCGCGCTCGTCGCCGGTGACGCTCCGGTGACCATTTGGTCCCGGGTGCTTGTCCATAGTGCTCACCAGCACGCGTGGAGTCTGCATAGCACCTCACCGCGCTCGCTTGTGCACTGCAACGTCGAACCCGACCTCGGCCGAGCTCCTGTCGCCGCCTCGCTCGCCGCAGCTGCCGTTTCCGGCCACCCCAGCCGCAGCCGTGATCACCGCTAGATGCGCCGCACCGCGGCCGATCCAACGGGACCAGCCGCGCGTCCTCCCGACGCCGGAGTTGGTCGGACGGGCAACGCCGGCGTGCTGTGCTTAACGCCGGTGATTAGCCGCCGACGTGGCACTTCATTAGCACTTAATCACCGCGCTAATTAACCCCGCAGTCGCTGATAGTGGGCCCTAGTCCAGGTCAAACCCCAGTCAGCGCTGGGTTTGACCGGGTTTTAGGCCTGTGTCACTGACGTGTGGCCCCCACACGTCAGGTTTGACCTGGGTCAGCCCAGTTGACCTGCTGATGTTATGCTGGCGTAGTGCTGACGCAATAGCTAATTTTCTGGAATTATTTTTATACAGGAAATTCCAAAAAATGCCATAAACTTAAAAAAAATCATAGAAAATAATCTATAACTCAGAATGAAAAGAGTTTTATATGAAAAATGATCAGAAACATCCAATCTATCCATCTGTACTGGTTTCATGCATGTTTAAGCAAATTAACCTGCTGTTTAATACAGAACAAGATAAAGCACTAATAAGGGCCACTTATGAGCTTGGAATTTGAATCTTTGATTCAAAAAGGTCCAAATCCATCTGGTCTTAGTTGCATTCGCCCAATACACCCATTTTGCCATGTCTCATACATGCATCATATTGTTGCACTTTGCTTGATGTTGATTGTGTTCCGATGTGTTCTTCGTGGTAGGTTCTGCCTCCGAGGATATTCGCGAGTATCCAACTGAAGGGCAGTATTCCACTACCACCCCGTCAGGCAAGCAACCATTGATCATTTCGATACAAACCCATCTTCTCGCTTCTGCTCTCGTTTACTGCATTAAGACAACGCGATTCAAACTGCTGTGTGTTGCGGTAGTTGAACCCACTTCCTTTGCATGACCTGTCATTGCCACAGTAACTAGATGAAACCCACTAGCATGTGTAGGAGTTGATTGAGCCATGTCTGTGTTCCTACCATGCTATGCTTGCTATGCTTAGAGTCGTGTCAGGTCTGGCTCATCGGGGTGATGAACTAGAGTGAAATGTTGTGTCGGTAATGAGAGTGAAGTGTTAAACATGATTTGGTAAAGGTATCGATGAGAGGCCATGTAGGAGTACATGGTGGGTTGTTTCATTGAGGCCGTCCTTAAGAACTGAGATCTGTATGTGTGATTTAAGATCAGCTACTACCACGCATTGGGCCCGAAACCAATGGACCCTCTCGGCTTCTTAATCACCCTTGTCCTCTGTCCAGGAGTTGCGAGTAGTTTCTGGTGTTGTAGTATGATGGAGGCCATGGACAGCGCTGACCCGAGGGGTGGGCTGTGATGTGGTAGGCACGTGGCACGGTGTACCGGGCGCCCGTTTGGTGTCTCGGGAACCCTGCACACATCGTTCGGGGCCGTATGTGGAAACCTCGGCCGGACTCCCTGCGGATGGAACCTGAATAGGCGATAAACCTGGACTAGAGACTTGAGTGTTTAGGTAGGCTGTGGCCGACACCCACGTTGGGCTTCCGCTTGAAGGTTGCCGAGTACAGGTCGTGTAAACGGCGGTAAGTGGTGAGAGCGTGTGTGACGAAGTACACCCCTGCAGGGTATAAAACTATTCGAATAGCCGCGTCCACGGTAAAGGACTACTTGGTCGCTTATGCAGTTCATAGACAAGTAAATGGATACTACTAAAAGACTCAAGATAAGTGTGAGTACCGCGGATGGCTCTCTCGTAGGATGACGAGGGAGGATCCACGGTGGTGTATTGAGATGGTGTTTAGTGGACTCGTGTGCGAAAACTATTTTACAAGTGGTGTCTCGTAGTATAGCTTAGCCAAGAGTCAAAGTTGGCTTGCTGCAATAAGTCCACCACCTTCTTGAGAATGTGCATGTATAGTAGGATCTGTTGTAAGACTTGCTGAGTACCTTTGTACTCATGTTGCTTTAATTACTGTTTTCAAACGACAACACCGCCCCCTCCGATGGGTTCTATGTAGATCTCGACGTTGACGAGTGACTTGCCACCCAGGTGGTGATCTGAGCTTGTGAAGGGCCTATGTAGATAGACAGGCTACGTCAAGCCTTCTTTCTTTCTAGTGTCTGTACTCAGACAAGTTGCTTCCGCATGTGCTTGTATGTTGTATGACTTGAGTGTCGGGTCATGTGACCCCTATCTGTATGAACATGTTATGTATGGCTCTCCGGAGCCTTTTAAATAAAGTACCTTGAGTTGTAGAGTTTTGTTGTGATGCCATGTTGTATTTACACATATCGAGCATATTGTGTGTATGATTGAAATGCTTGGTATGTGTGGGATCCGACAATCTAGTTGTTTATCCTTGGCAGCCTCTCTTATGGGGAAATGTAGTCTAGTGCTTCCATGAGCCATAGTAGTCCGCTACAGCCCAGTTCACCGGAGTCCTGCTAGCCCAGCACTACTGCTCCGGACACTTGACTAGCCAGCATGTGTTTCACTTCGTTCCTGTGTCTGTCCCTTCGAGGAAATGTCAAGCGGTGACATCCGGAGTCCTGTTAGCCCAGTGCTACAGCCCGGATTCACACGCTGCTGACCGACACGTTCGATGTTGATTCATGTATGTCTGTCCCCATATGTTAGAGCCGCTTTGGGTTCACGACTAGCCATGTCGGCCCGGGTTCTCCGTCATATGGATGCTAGCGACACTGTCATATACGTGAGCCAAAAGGCGCAAACGGTCCCGGGCCATGGTAAGGCGACACCCGTGGGAGTACCGTGCGTGAGGCCACAAAGTGATATGAGGTGTTACAGGCTAGATCGGTGTGACTTAGAATCGGGGTCCTGACATTTTTGCCATCTCAAAGAAAAAAAATAGTGCATTAAGAAGTCTCTTCACAATAATGTTGGGTTGGACCAAATAAACACCACCAATAGACCCACAACTCAACACATCCGGGAGTTCCTCAATATCAGCGGATCACTTTCACAAACTCTACTCCGCGAGGGGCATTAATGATCCAGTGTATGGAAGATGACTGCAATTGGCCAATACTTGACGGCTTCCGCATATAAGGCACAATTCATGTGAGCCACCAGCACCAACCTCAAGAGCACTTAGGAGGAATTGGACGCCCCACTAAGTGCAAGTTCTTTGCTTGGCTAATCATCAATAACCCCATGCAAAAAAAAATCATCAACAACCTGATTTGAAAGGCGGCCACCTTAAGAAACGAGGGCGGCCAAATTGTGGGTTTTTGACCCTTTTGTAAGAGGGCTCATGAAACGGCGGCACACTTGCTCTTCCAGTGCCACTACTCCCTTAGGATTTGGAATTTGGACAAGGTTTGGATTGGATTTCGGGGCTCGAACTGCAATCTTTGCAAGGTTTCAACAACGTCAACCCGTGGTTGACTCATTTGATGCACAATGGCCACGGAAGGCGCAATGCAATGGCCTCTTTTTTTTTGAAACAGAGGCAAAATATTTGCCTCATCCATTAATTAAGCAGAAGAGAGTTGACCAGTTAATTAACGAAAAACCGGGCAAAAACCGCCACAAACCGCTGAACGGCACCCACACAATACCCCACACAACACCTCACATAGAAGGCCTTGCCAAGATCGCACATCGGCGTCATCGTCATCACTTCTCCTCAACAGGCGTCATCGCCCTCCCTAATCTTCGAGCAAGCGACTCCGACTTCGTCAAAGATGAACATCGACCAACCTTCACCGTAGAGGCTATGCAGAAACACAAGAAGGCATGTGCCAAACTCAGCCACCCACGTCGAGGACAGCGCAGCTCCGACTCTGAAAGATAGTGTTGGGGAACGTAGCATGCAATTTCAAAAATATTCCTACGCTCGCGCAAGATCTATCTAGGAGATGCATAGCAACGATAGGGGGAGAGTGTGTCCACGTACCCTCGTAGACCGAAAGCGGAAGAGTTTGACAACGCGGTTGATGTAATCGAACTTTTTCTCGTTCGGACCGATCAAGCATCGAACGTACGGCACCTCCGAGTTCTGCACACGTTCAGCTCGATGACGTCTCTCGAACTCTTGATCCAGCAAAGTGTCGAGGGAGAGTTCCGTCAGCACGACAGTGTGGTGACGGTGATGGTGAAGTGATCCGCACAGGGCTTCGCCTAAGCACTCCGTGAATATGACCGGAGGTGTAAACTGTGGAGGGGGGCGCCGCACATGGCTAAGAATGTTTGTTATGTGTTCTAGGCACCCCCTCCCCACATATATATAGGTGGGAGGGGGAGGGGGACAGCCATGGGGCGCCCCAAGTAAGAGGAATCCTACTTGGGGGCTGATACGTCTCCAACGTATCTATAATTTATGAAGTATTCATGCTATTATATTATCCATCTTAGATATTTTATATGCTATTTTATATGATTTTTGGGACTAAACTATTAACCTAGAGCCCAGTGTCAGTTTCTGTTTTCTCCTTGTTTTTGAGTTTTCCAGAAAAGGAATACCAAACGGAGTCCAATTGACGTGCCAATTTTTGATGATTTTTGATGGACCAAAAGAAGACCATGGAGCATCGGAGTTGGGCCAGAAGAGTCCCGAGCTGCCCACGAGGGTGGGGGGCGCGCCCACCCCCTGGGCGCGTGGTCCTGCCTCGTGGACAGCTCGGGCACCTCCTTGACGTGAGACCGACGCCAAAATTTCCTATAAATACAGAAACCTCGGAAAATTAACCTAGATCGGAAGTTCTGCCGCCGCAAGCCTCTGTAGCCACAAGAAATCAATCTAGGCCCTCTCCGGCACCCTGCCGGAGGGGGCCATCATCACCGGTGGCCATGGAGGAGTATCCCGGAGAGGCCATCATCGCCATGAAGGCCAAGGATCAGAGCGAGAACCTTTCCCCATCTAGGGGGGTGGCCATGGAGGAGTGTCCCGGAGAGGCCATCATCGCCATGAAGGCCAAGGATCAGAGGAGAACCTTTCCCCATCTATGGGGGAGGCCATGGAGGAGGAAGCACAAGGGGGAGAACCTCTCCTCCTCTCTCTTGGTGGCACCGGAGTGCCATTGAGAGGGGAATCATCGCCGCGGTGATCGTCCTCATCAACATCACCATCATCATCACCATCCTCATCTCTTTTACGCGGTCCACTCTCCTGCACCCCGCTGTAATCCCTACTTGAACATGGTGCTTTATGCCACATATTATGATCCAATGATGTGTTGCCATCCTATGATGTTTTGAGTAGATATCTTTTGTCTTTGGGTTGATTGATGATCTAGATTGGTATGAGTTGTATGTTTTACTTTGATGCTGTCCTATGGTGCCCTCCGTGTCGCGCAAGCGTGAGGGGTTCCTGCTGTAGGGTGTTGCAATACGTTCATGATTCGCTTATAGTGGGTTGGTGAGTGACTGAACCACAAACCCGAGTAAGGGGGTTGTTGCGTATGGGAATAAAGAGGACTTGATGCTTTAATGTTATGGTTGGGTTTTACCTTAATGATCTTTAGTAGTTGCGTATGCTTGCTAGAGTTCCAATCATAAGTGCATATGATCCAAGTAGAGAAAGTATGTTAGCTTATGCCTCTCCCTCATATGAAACTGCAATAGTGATTACCGGTCTTGTTAACGATTGCCTAGGACAATTCCGCACACCGATCCACCATTATTCCACACTCGCTATTTATAATATTTAGTAATATATTCTAACTTTATGATAACAACACCTACTTTTATATTTTAGCTCTCCGATATCATGCAAAGTTATCCTCTTCATACCCACAACGTAGTTCTATTTCTCGTTGCTAGTTGGAAGCAAACGTTCGGTGCACGTAGAGTCGTATCAGTGGTTGATGAGGACATGTACCTAGGGTAGGGTCACATGCCTGACCTAAATACCCTCCCCAAGGGCATCACCCTAGAACCAGAAGCATTCGAAGAAGAATCATCATCCATTCGACCATGAAGCATTCTACTCGACAGACTTAAAGTCACTCGACCATGGAGACTATCACTCGACCGACAGAAGATCTAAAGCCACTCCGTACTGCAACGGTCAGTCATTACGTCGTAGCTTTAATGGTCATTATGTCTCTTTATTACTAGCGTTACCAGTAACGCCCTGTCTTAATGTACCTTAAACCCTGTGTAATTGAGGGCTGGAGGGGTCTAGCAAACTCTATATAAGCCACCCCCCTCCTCAGTGACAAGGGTTCGCACCCCCTGTAACACACACGCATATAATCCAGTCGACCGCCTCCGGGCTCCGAGACGTAGGGCTGTTACTTCCTTCGAGAAGGGCCTGAACTCGTAAAACTCGTGCGTACAAATTCTCCATAGCTAGGATCTTGCCTCTACATCCCTACCCCCCATTCTACTATCAGACTTAGAACCACGACAGTTGGCGCCCACCGTGGGGCCAGGTGTTTTAGCGACTTATTGGAGAAGTTGCAATTTTTCCGATCCCCATCAGCATGGTTTCAGGCGGAGGATTGGCCAAGGGCCGCGAGATCCGTTTCGGCGCGCTAGTGTTCGTCGCCGACGACTCCGCTTGGCTCCAAGAAGCTCCACTCGACGTCGAGGCGCCCCCCGTCCGCGGGGCAACGCACTTTCGCGCATGCGTCCGCGGCGTCCTCCTGCGGCAGCCGTCGACCCAGTATCGGTCGGCTCCAGTGGCGTCTTCACTCCCTGCTGCCAGCCGGCACAAGCGTTCCGGTCAGTCGAGGCTTCAGCGGTGGGTGAGGCACGCGGTGGCTCGCCAGTCGGCCACCCCCCAAGTCGCGGCAATCGAGCCCGACGAAACTCTCTACGGCCTGTTCGACTGGCTCCGTTGAGACCGCATCCGAGTGCGACAGCAGTGACCCCGCGGCGGAAGTCCTGATGGTCAACGGACCGCGCAGTCCTCCTGGCTTCCCCCGCGACGACGGTGGTGATGGCGGAGGCGATCCGTCGCGTGCCCACGAGGAGTACCGCCCCGAGCCCCTCTCTTCGCAGCAGAGGGAAGAGCTTCGCCGCCGTAACATGGATGCACTTCACACTCCTATCGTTGGAGAAACCCCCGAGGCCCGGGCCTTGGAGGAGGTGCGCCTGGCCAACTTGGCTGAGCGCACTCGACTGGAGAATCTCCAGCACGCACTCGGCGAGCGTGCTCGGCAGCGAGTTCCTGAATCCAGTCGACGACAACTCTTTCCGCCTCCAACCCAGGTATATCAAACTCTGATCCAGAATCTTGCGGCTGCTGCCCGAATAGCATAGTCGATTCAGACTTCCCAGTCGGAAGCTGGTAGGGGTTTGATGCAGATCCGGGCTTTGCTCCGGGCGTCGGGGGAGCAGAACACAGCAGTGTCACAGTCTCAGAATAGGATTCATAGTAGATCTGTAATGGCAGACACAGTTCAGTCGGCTCATAGCCCAAGATCACCTCCAAGGCGTGAGGGACGTGGAGATCGACAGGATCAATACAGAAACCGTGAGCAGTATGATCGTCGTCAAGTACCCACGCCTCCCCCAAGGAGTGGGTCATACGTGCCTCAACGACATGATGACAGGCGCCCTCATAGTGGTGGGCGAAGGATTCCAGTCGACCCCCGGGAACCGGGCTTTGAAGCGAGATCCATTCTCGTTCAAGGTCTTCTTGATAGGAACAGAGCACACAGAGATGGCCACGATAGAGATTACCCGACCGGCAGCAGGGTGCATGTTTCAGGTCCCGAGTGTTTCAGCAGAGCCATCAGATCAGCAGTGATTCCTCCCAACTTCAGGTTGGCGACTGGAGTTAGCAAGTTCACTGGTGAGTCCAAGCCTGACACTTGGCTTGAGGACTACCGAGTGGCTGTGCAGATTGGTGGCAATAACGATGAAGTGGCCATGAAGCACCTCCCTCTGATGTTAGAGGGCTCGGCCAGAGCATGGTTGAATCAGTTAGCACCTGGCAGTATTTATAGCTGGGAAGAGCTTGCCCGAGTGTTTGTCAGAACATTTGAGGGTACATGCAAATGGCCAGCAGGGCTAACAGAGTTACAGTCTTGTGTGCAGAAGTCGAATGAAACTTTGAGAGATTATATCCAGAGATGGATCACATTGCACCACACGGTGGAGAATGTGTCTGATCACCAAGCAGTTTGTGCCTTCAAGGAAGGCATCAAGTATCGAGAATTGAATCTGAAGTTCGGTCGGACCGGAGATATGTCTCTGAGTCGAATGATGGAAATTGCCACCAAGTATGCTAATGGTGAAGAGGAGGATCGGCTCCGGAGTGGCAAGCACAAAACAGTCGCCCACGAAACCGGGGGAGGGAACTCCAGTCGGAAGCAGGAGCGCAAAGCCGAGCCAGCTGCTCCCGGAGAAGCCTTAGCCTTGACTCAAGGAAAGTTCAAGGGGAAGCCCAAAGGTCCATGGAACCCCAAGAAAGTTAAAGATCAAGATGGAAATGATGTGTTGGATTTACCATGCCACATTCACACTAAAAAAGATGAGGAGGGTAATCTCATTTACCCGAAACATACCACTCGACAATGTCGACTCTTAATCCAGCAGTTCCGAGAGAAACAACCCAAAGAGAAGGAGAAAGAATCAGACAAGGTTGAGGATAAGGAAGAGGACGATGATGGTTACCCCCACGTCAATTCAACTCTGATGATTTTTGCTGATGTTGAGAGCAAAAGTCGACTGAAAGTCATCAACAGAGAAGTGAACATGGTCGCTCCAGCGACGCCCAATTATTTGAAGTGGTCTCAGACTGCCATTAGATTCGACCAGTCTGATCACCCAACACACATAGCCACCCCTGGGAGGCAAGCGTTGGTGGTCGACCCAGTCGTCGAAGGCACTCGGTTGACTAAGGTTCTGATGGATGGTGGCAGTGGCCTTAATATACTGTATGCGGAGACCTTGAAGGGAATGGGCATTCCGATGTCCAGACTCAGTGAAAGCAATATGAGTTTCCATGGAGTTATTCCTGGCAAGAAGGCTGAGTCACTCGGCCAGTTCGCCCTCGATGTGGTTTTCGGTGATTCCAAGAATTACCGCAAAGAAAAGTTGACGTTTGAAGTCGTCGATTTCCAGAGTGCTTATCATGCTATTCTGGGCAGGCCGGCTTATGCACGTTTCATGGCTCGACCATGTTATGTTTACCTCAAATTGAAGATGCCTGGCCCTAAAGGAGTGATCACTATCACTGGCAATCGGAAGAAGGCAGAAGAGTGCTTCCAGAAGGGCTCAAAAATCGCCGATGCGCAAATGGCAGTAGTGGAATTGCAGGAATACCAAAAAAATGCAGATCCGAGTGATTTGTTACGAGCTAAGAAGCCTGCCACGGATTCAGCATTTCAGTCGTCTAGTGAAACGAAGCCGATTCATATTCACCCGACCGATCCCAATGCTGCTCCGACTCACATTTCGACGACACTCGACTCCAAATAGGAAGAAGCGCTCATCCAGTTCCTCCGTGAGAACTGGGACATCTTTGCATGGAAACCTTTTGACATGCCGGGTGTTCCCAGGGGGCTGGTTGAGCACCGTTTGCGAGTCCACCCAAAAGTGAAACCAGTCAAAGAACATCTTCGACGGTCCGTCGTACAGAAGAGAAAAGCAATCGGTGAAGAAGTGGGTCGCCTCCTAGCAGCTGAGTTTATCCGAGAGATTTACCACTCCGAGTGGCTAGCCAATGTTTTCATGGTCCCCAAGAAGGACGAGTCACTTCGCATGTGCATTGACTTCAAGCATATCAATCGGGCCTGCCCGAAAGATCACTTTCCTCTCCCCCGCATCGATCAAATAGTCGACTCGACTGCAGGGTGCGAGCGCTTGTCCTTTTTGGACGCCTATTCCGGGTATCATCAGATCCGACTGTATGGACCCGATGAGATAAAAACAGCTTTCATCACTCCATTTGGGTGCTTCTGTTATGTCACCATGCCATTCGGCCTGAAGAATGTTGGAGCCACATTCATGAAGATGATTCAGAAGTGTTTACTCACTCAAATCAGTCGGAATGTGGAAGCATACATGGATGACATTGTGGTCAAGTCACGTAAAGGTTCCGACTTGTTGGCTGACCTTGCTCAAACTTTTGCCAACCTCAGAAGGTATGATATCAAGCTTAATCCATCAAAGTGCACATTCGGAGTTCCGGGCGGAAAATTACTCGGCTTCCTTGTTTCCGAACGGGGGATCGACGCTAACCCAGAGAAAGTTGGTGCCATTCTCCGAATGAGACGCCCTGTGCATGTGCACGATGTCCAGAAGCTTACAGGTTGTTTGGCCGCCTTAAGTCGATTCATTTCTTGCCTCGGTGAAAAGGCATTTCCTCTTTACCGACTGATGAAGAAGTCTGATAAGTTCGAGTGGACTCCTGAAGTTGATGCAGCATTTGCAGAGCTCAAAGCCCTGCTTTCCACCCAGTCGGTGCTTGCTGCTCCAATCAGCAAAGAGCCTTTACTGCTTTACATTGCAGCCACTGGACAAGTCGTCAGTACAGTACTTACGGTCGAGTGGGAAGAAGAAGGAAAAGCCTATAAAGTTCAGCGCCCAGTATATTATGTTTCTGAAGTTTTGACTCCATCAAAGCAAAGATATCCACATTATCAGAAGCTTGTTTATGGGATTTATATGACCACGAAGAAGGTTGCACATTATTTCTCTGACCACTCCATTACAGTCATCAGCGACGCTCCATTATCAGAGATTCTGAACAACAAAGATGCAACTGGTCGAGTGGCAAAGTGGACGATTGAACTTCTTCCCTTGGATATTAAGTTTGAGGCAAAGAAAGCTATCAAGTCCCAAGCAATAGCAGATTTCCTCGCCGAGTGGATCGAACAGCAACTGCCGACTCAAGTCCACTCGGAGGACTAGACCATGTTCTTTGATGGTTCCAAGATGTTGAATGGTTCCGGTGCTGGGGTGGTACTGGTATCCCCCCGAGGAGACAAGCTCAGATATGTTCTCCAGATTCACTTTGATTCCTCCAATAACGAAGCAGAATATGAAGCACTCTTATATGGGTTACGTATGGCCATCTCACTCCGCATCCGTCGCCTCATGGTCTACAGCGAATCAGATTTGGTAGTCAATCAAGTGATGAAGGAGTGGGACGTCAGAAGCCCAGCTATGACTGGTTACTGCAATGCAGTGAGGAAGCTGGAAAAGAAATTTGAGGGGTTAGAGCTCCATCATATACCCCGACTGAAAAATCAAGCAGCCGATGATTTGGCAAAGATAGGTTCCAAGAGGGAAGCCATTCCTAGCAACGTCTTTTTGGAGCACATTCATAAACCTTCAGTTCAAGAAGATCCTTTCACTAAAGAGCCCCCGCAGCCTAAGAGTGCCACAGATCCGACTGAAGTCGAAATCCCAGCCGTGGTCGACCGGATCATGGGGGTTTTGGTCATCACTCCCGACTGGACAGTGCCATATATTGCGTATATCCTTAGGAAGGAACTCCCAGAGGATGAAGAAGAGGCTCGACAGATCGTCCGTCGATCCAAAGCCTTTACTGTGATAAGAGGACAACTGTTCAGAGAAAGCGTAACCGGAGTCAGCCAGAAATGCATAACACCAGAAGAAGGTCGAGTGATCCTCAACGACATCCACTCGGGGACCTGTGGTCACCATGCGTCCTCTCGGACCATTGTGGCCAAAGCATACCGAGCCGGATTTTATAGGCCACGAGCAAATGAAATGGCGAAAGATATAGTCGACAAATGTGAAGGCTGCCAGTTTTACTCCAATATGTCCCACAAGCCTGTGTTAGCCCTGAAGACTATTCCACTCGTCTGGCCCTTTGCTGTTTGGGGATTGGATATGGTTGGACCCCTGAGGACTGGTAGGAGCGGCTTCACTCATGTGCTTGTAGCAGTCGACAAGTTTACCAAATGGACTGAAGCCAAACCTATCAAGAATCTTGAAGCCAGTACTGCCGCCAGCTTCATCAGAGAATTGACAGTCAAATATGGAGTTCCGCACAGCATCATCACTGACAACGGGTCGAACTTTGATTCTGATGAGTTCAGAGCCTTCTGTGCTTCCCAAGGCACACGAGTCGACTATGCTTCAGTCGCCCACCCCCAGTCGAATGGACAAGCAGAAAGAGCACATGGCTTGATTCTCAAAGGACTGAAACCCCGACTGATGCATGATCTCAAGCATGCAGCAGGCGCCTGGGTCGATGAGCTTCCAGCAGTTCTTTGGGGATTGAGGACAACTCCGAATCGGTCGACTTGCCGAACTCCATTCTTCTTGGTTTATGGAGCTGAAGCGTTTCTACCGAGTGACTTGCTTCACAATGCACCTCGAGTCGAGCTCTTCTCTGAAGATGAAGCAGAACAGGCCCGGCAGGATGTAGTTGATCTCCTAGAGGAGGAAAGAGAGATGGCCTTAATCCGGTCGACCATTTATCAGCAAGACTTGCGTCGATTCCACGCCAGAAACGTGAGGGGCCGAGCCTTTCAAGAGGGAGACTTGGTTCTTCGAGTGGATCAGCAGAAACCACACAAGCTCGCCCCTGCTTGCGAAGGTCCCTTCATTGTCACCAGAGTTTTCCACAATGGAGCATACCATCTTTACAATGTCGAGCATCAGAAAGACGAGCCACGGGCTTGGAACGCGGAGCTGCTCCGCCCCTTTTATACTTAAGTACTCATTCGGATGAGATGTAATAAGAAATACCTTTGTAGTTTGTTTATCAAAGACAAGAGCTTTACGGTCTTCCTAAATGGTTGTTGTTACCTTTGTTTGCGTCTGAAATCCCCCAGTGGGTGACTTTGCCGCGAATCCATTTCGCCTAAAGTTTGAAAAATCCTACCGAGTGGTGAGCAAGCCTCTCACTCGGAGGCTTAGCCGCGAATCCGTTTCGCCTAAGTTTGAAAAATCCTACCGAGTGGTGAGCAAGCCTCTCACTCGGGGGCTTAGTTGCAGTCCAGTACTCGCCTAAGTTTGTAAAATCCTACCGAGTGGTGAGCAAGCCTCCCACTCGGGGGCTTAGCTGCAGTCCAGTACTCGCCTAAGTTTGAAAAATCCTACCGAGTGGTGAGCAACCCTCCCACTCGGGGGCTTATCTGCAGTCCAGTACTCGCCTGAGTTTGAAAAATTCTACCGAGTGGTGAGCAGCCCTCCCACTCGGGGGCTTAGCTGCAGTGCAGTACTCGCCTAAGTTTGAAAAATCCTACCGAGTGGTGAGCAACCCTCCCACTCGGGGGCTTAGCTGCAGTCTAGTACTCGCCTAAGTTCAAAGTCCACCCCTATCCGCGAGGACGACGAGGTACAGGTCAACTGTAACCTTCTCCTTCGGAGCTGCGCCACAAGTACAATGTGCGCTCCATCCCTATCCGCAAGGACGACGAGGTGCAGGTCGACTGCAACCTTCTCCTTTGGAGCTGCGCCACAAGTACAATGTGTGCTCCATCCCTATCCGCAAGGACGACGAGGTACAGGTCGACTGTAACCTTCTCCTTCGGAGCTGTGCCACAAGTACAATGTGCGCTCCACCCCTATCCGCAAGGACGACGAGGTGCAGGCCGACTGCGACCTTCTCCTTCGGAGCTGCGCCACAAATAAAACATGCGCCCCATCCTCGTCTGCAAGGACGGCGTGGTGTAGGTCGACTGCAACCTTCTCCTCGGAGTTGCGCCGTAAGTACAATAGCTGCATCTCAAGTAAAAAAGATTATTCCAATTGAAGAGCAAATTCCACTCGAAGGCAAACACAAGCATATTCAAAAATAAACCAGGTTCAGATAAATCCTAAAGTTCCGGACAACAGATCAAAAGTATTCGAGCATCAAGCCCGAAGAAGTTTAACGATTACACAATCACTCGGCATTCCGAGGCAAATAAAGGTGGAGCATAATGTTTCTCGGTCACGCGTCAGGAGAAGGACTGGCTGGGTCGCAGAAACTGTCAGGGTCTATGCTGTCTGCAATACGAGTGGCGGCGTCAAGGAAAGTGTCCATGAAGGATTGGAAGGTGTGCCTCTTTGTGCTAGCAACCTTGAGCTCTGCCAGCTTGTCTTCTTTGACGTCTTTGCAGTGCACTCGGACCAAGGACAACACGACATCAGCGCCACAACGAGCAGATGACTTCTTCCACTCTTGCACTTGGTCAGGTATTTGATTCAGTCGAGCCATCAGACACTCGAGGTCTTGAGACAGTTCCGCCTGAGGCCAGAGTTCAGTATCAACCCGAGTCATTGCTGCTTTCAGGCGAGCAAGATAAGCAACCGCGCTGTCCATGCGAGATTCCAACCGCAGCACATTCATCACAACATCATCCTTGACTGAACAGTTTATGGCATCGAGACCCGTCTCGACCCGTCTCGACCCGCCCAGTTTCTGCTTCAAAGTCTTGGCAAAGCTCTACATAGTTGAGTAAATGGTGAGTCAACAATATAATCAAGCTTGACAGTCGACCGAAATAAGTCAGTCAATCATCAGTACCTTCAAGTTTTAGGACCAGCTTTGCAGCAAGCTGACCCAGATAAGACTCCAACTCGCCCTTCTTGGCCTTGAGGCTCCCAAGCTCGTCAGTCAGCCTGTCCTTGTCTTTCTTCAGTCGCTCGACCTCCTGATTGGCGTCACAAACAGCAGTCTTCAGTTTGGAGTTCTCCTCTTCTAACTTGCCGACTGAAGCAAGCTTCTTGTCAGCAAGTGCCATTTTCTCTCGCGCTTCCTTCTGTGCAGCAGCAAGATCCAGATCCTTCTTCTCCAAAGCCTACTTCATTTTCTCTAAAGAAATAACATTCTTCAGACGGGCTTGGAGTTGACGGTTTTCACTACATACATCTACTCGAGTGGAGTCACTCGGTTCAAAAAATGGAAAGGAAAAGTGCGAGCAGTGAGAAAGACAGTTGACGATTGGTTACCTCCCATGGAAGCTACTTCATCACGAGCAGTCTTGAGATTCTTCTTGGCCAATTCCAGATCAAGGTTGAGGCTGATTTGCTGCTTGTTCATTGTAGAAAGTTGAGCCCCAAGATCACAAGATTTCCGCAGTATAAGCCATATCAGTTGACTGAGATAAAAACACATCACAGTGATAGCTACTCTAAGACTACCACCGAATCAAACATTCAACGGCAGTCTCGGGGACTACACCCAGTGGGTGCACTTAGCGTGCCCCCACTGGTTTGGATAAACACTCGACATGGTCTGCCCAGCGCAAAAAAAGCAATTCTCAGACCATAGTCGACTGCCCGCAGTCAACCATGGTCTCGGGGACTACACCCAGTGGGTGCACTTAGCGTGCCCCCACTGGTTCCGGTTCCACTCGACCTGGCCCGCCCAGGCCGAGTGAGAAAATTCAGATTCTCAGACCACAGTCGACTGCGCACAGTCAACTATGGTCTCAGGGACTACACCCAGTGGGAGCACTAAGCGTGCCCCCACTCGTTCAAAGACTCAATCGACTCAATCCAAGTCGACTCAAATAGACTTGTGCAACTTTAAAATAGTCACACCCCAGTGGGTGATCAGATGAGAAATAAGATCAGTCGGAAATCAACTAACCTGGACATTGGTCTGCAGAGCAGCGCCGGGTTGAAGGCCACCTGACTGGCCTCGTGCACCACTTTCATCTGCCCCATCACAAGATTCAACTGAAGAAGAGCTTCCTTGGCGGCACTCGGTGGGTCGTCTGGAGTTTGATACGCAGTGAAAAGCGATGATGGCAGAGCAGTCGAAACAGCCGCTGGGTCTGATGCGTGGAGTTGTAATGGAGCAGCAGGGGTCTGAGCAGCTGATCCTGATGGGCAATCAGTCGACAGGGGGATAGCGAAAGTGACATTGGTGCGAGCCGGATGTGTTGATCGCTCGACCGTCGTCCCAGGCATCAGTGTCGACTGAGGAACCTGAACCTTAGGCGCTTTGCCACTCAGTCCCTTGTTCCTCCTCCTCCTTTCCCTCAGGGGCACTTCTTCTTCATCGTCCGGAAGCACAACAACGTCCCGTGGTGCTGCAACAAACAGTGAAAGTCAAAGAGATAGCTGACAAACAATCCAGTCGTCCAAATAAATTCGAGTCGGGCAGACTTACTGGCTTTGGAGGTAGCTGTGTCGTCGGATTCCTCGTCGTTTGGGGTCTTGTCGATATCCATATCAGTCGCAGCCGAGGCAGGGCTGTAAAGGTTCATCATCCACTCGGTCAGTACAAGAGAATCGGTCAGAACAAGAAAATACGGGGAGAACATTTACCCAGAAGCAAAAGGAACGTCCATCTTGATTCTAGGCAAGGTCTTCCGAGTCTTCTGCACTACAACCTTGGACTGCTTTGGAGCTTTTTCAGTTGGTGCCGGAGAGGACGTCCGAGGACGCTTCGACGACTGCCCAGTCTGAACGGTCGCCTTGTCACGGGCGCTCGCCGGGTCGTGAGTAAGTTTGGATCGCCTTTCCCTGCGGGGAGGAGAGTCGACCTCTTCTTCATCACTCGGGTCGTCACTCTCCTCGTCCCCCTCTCGGTCGGAGTGCCACTCACCGCTTTCACCTCCGCTTGCCTCCCCCTCCGGGTCCTGCTCCTGCTCTCCGTTGGGCATCGAATACATTTCAGTAAAGGCCTAGAAGAAAACAAGCAAGACAAAGTCAGTCGGTGAAGCATAAATAGTTGCATGTTAAATCAAGATGACACTCGGTGATTCAGAATCGGACCTTGTCTGGTTCGTAGGATTGGTCGAGTGGAGGGATTCTCCTGGCTCCTCTGGGGTTATCCTTGTTGCCAGTGATACACTTCAACCACTTCTCCACCGTATCCTCGTCGACTTCTTCTGGGTGCACCCGAGTGGAATCGTCAATGCCCGAGTACATCCACATCGGGTGATCGTGGGCTTGAAGTGGCTGAATGCGTCATCTGAGGAAGACTTCCAGCAGATCCATTCCAGTTACGCCCTCATGGATGAGATAGACCACTCGCTCAACCAGCACTTTCACCTCCGCTTTCTCCCCTGGAGTCACTTTCAAGGCGGAGGGCTTCTCTATGCGAGCCATAGAAAAAGGAGGAAGTCCGGTCGACTGACCTGGAGTCGGCTGGTCTTTGCAGTAAAACCAGGTCGACTGCCATCCTCGTACTGACTCAGGAAGAGTTATGGCTGGGAAAGAACTTTTACCCCTCATCTGAATCCCAAGACCCCCGCACATCTGGATCACCTAAGTCCTCTCATCACTCGGGTTAGCCTTTTTGACCGACTAGGAGCGACACGTGAAGATGTGCTGGAAGAGACCCCAGTGTGGTCGACAACCCAAGAAGTTTTCGCACAGAGACACAAAAGCAGCAAGATATATGATGGTGTTGGGGGAAAAGTGATGAAGTTGTGCTCCAAAGAAATTCAAGAAAGCCCGGAAAAAGGATGCGGAGGCAGAGAAAATCCACGGTCGATGTGAGTGGCAAGGAGGACGCACTCACCCTCCCGCGGGTGAGGTTCGGTCTCATCCTCCGGGAGCCACGCCGACCCATGAGGAATCAGCCCCTCCTCCGCCAGATCGTCGAGGTCATCCTGACTGATCGTCGACCGGATCCAGTCGCCCTGGATCCAGCCGCGCGGCAAACCGGACCGCGACGAGGATCCGCCCCGGCTGGACTTTCTTCCCTTCGCCTTCGCCGTCGCCTTCTTCGCGCGCTCCAGAGCCACCGTCTTTTCTTTCCCCATCGCCGCAGATGGAGCTCGAGCGGGGCGGCGGCGCTGGAGGAGGAGCAGGCGCAGTGGGGAAAACTAAGAAGAGGGAAGAAGAATGAGGACGCACTGTTCAAAATCCCCGGTCCGACGCCTTATATGGGGTTGCTTCCGAGTGACTGACCTGTAGGCCCGGGCGATCTTAACAAATCCCGCAATAGTCGCGCGTGCGATATGTGGCAAAAAAGGTGGCGTGGATATCGAGGCGGCCTTTGTCGGAGTAAATGGCCACGGGTAGCCTAACCGACTCCCCATGGCTCTTTGAAAATTATCAGGACGATCGAGCCTTCAAGCCCCCAAAAGACAGGGCCGCCTTCCCCTAGCCGGCTGTCCCACGAACCGACTACAGGAAGACGGCCCAGCCCTAAGAAGCCTTCCCGAAGAGAATCACAAGAGGGCCGGCTCCAAGAAGCCGGCCAAGAGAGGGCCGGCTCCAAGAAGCCGGCCAAGAGAGGGCCGCCTCCAAGAGGCCAGCCAAGAGAGGGCCGCCTCCAAGAAGCCAGCCTAGAGAGGGCCGCCTCCAAGAAGCCGGGCAAGACTGCACCCTCAAAGTTTGCACCCTCATAACAACGACGAGACGGGGCGTGGCTACAGCAAAGCCTGCCACCCCCGAATCCCGGAGCACGCGTGGCTACAGTGCGCCGTACGAGTTGACCATCCCCCGTCCGGCGCGGCACTGTTGCCACGTGAATCATGACGCCCATGACAGGATGTCAGTATGGCCCACGGGCGGTGGGCCCCTTCAGCCAGAGAGACGCTCGAAGGCGGCCAGGCCTCCTCCAGTCGGCCTGGGGTGTAGCCGGCTCCCAGTAGCCGGCTACTCCCTCCCTCAAAGTATGTGCACCATAAACGAGACAAGACTAGGTAAGGATACAGTGAGAGCCCGCTGGACGGCGGCACTGTAGCCACGCTTACCTCGGCGAAGCCCACGTCATCAGGATGACGCTACAGTGATTGGCAGTCGGCGGGACCCACCAGTCGGCGGGCCCCAGCAGCCGGCGGAGAAGCCGGCGGATACAGACACTGATGGCCTGGACCCGCATCCAGGCGAATTACCATTGTACCCCTAGGGGGTAGGCCTATATAAACCCCCTAGGGCTCCCATGCAAAGGGTGAGAAAGGTTGATCTCTTAAAGTTACACACACCACGTAGAGGGAGGAGAAGAGCTAGCCTTGCCTTTCTTCCTCCTCGGACCGAACAGCTCAAGGAGCCTCTTATAGCTACTCATATTGATCTAGTGATCATGCGGAGACCCCGCCAAGCAGGACTAGGGGTGTTATCTCCACGGAGAGCCCTAAACATGGGTAAGATCCGCCGGCGTGCATGTCTTCGCCTTATCCCATTTCCAGGCAGCGGCGATGTCTTACTGGCTCCCACAATGATTAGCCATCCTTTGGCATATGTCGCACCTACCACCCGACATTTGGCGCCCACCATGGGGCCAGGTGCACCTTCGTCCGGAGACCTGTTCTGGACGGGAACCCTTTCCTTCCCCGCGAGCGTAGCCAGCCCGGCACGCCCGATGGCGCTTGCCCCGACGCGCTGCAAGGCGCCGATGACGCCTGCGCGGCGAGCTGCCTCGCCGATCTCCTTGGCGAGGTTCGCATCTCCGACGAGCCTGCATCCGACACGGGCACAGATTGCCCCGAAAGCCGCCTCGTCAGCCTCCTCGACTAGCTCTACGTCTCCAGCGAGCCTGCTGCGGACTTGGAGTCGGTCGGCTCCATCGACCCGATGCTTGTCGACTCCGACACGGCATCCTTGACGCCTTCCCCTCCAACGTGGTGATCATCGACGACCCTCTCCCTCGAGCCGACAGTGCCGGCAGCACCGTCACTGAGGTGCTGGTCATCAGCCACGGCGCCGCCTCAGGTGAGAACGCCCACGACGCCCTACAAGCAGCGCTGCACAATCTGTCCGTCCCCATCCCGGCCGACGCCGACGCCGAGACACTGGAGGCACGCCGCCTCGCCCTCGTCGCGGAGGGCCAGAAGATAGCATCTATGAGACGCCTCACCGAGGCTCACCAGCGCGAAGTTGACCGCGCCGCCTTTGGTACGCCGCCTCCTGGCGGGCCGAGCCGAGCCGACATCGTCAAGAAGCGCGGCGCGGCCATCGCCAGCATGCTGGGAGCAAACCGCCCAGTCTACGCCACGCCCCTCGAGAACCTGCGTGCCGCCCAGGCGGCCGTAGACGAGCTGAACGGGCTAGGGGCCGACGAGCTCCCCTACATGACCAGGCGCATCCAGCAGCTGATCGACGCGGCCGCAGAGCGGCATGAAGCCAGCGCCCGCGCTGAATATCTCCCCCACGCCGAGAGCACGGCGCCACGTCCTGGACGCCGAGTGCGGACGGCGCCCGCGCAAGAAAAGACAACGAGCCGGCTGCTAGCCGCAGCCGGACTCGGCTCACCATCGAGCGCGACGCAGACGGCCGCCCCCGAGCCGTGGAACGACGAGGCAATCCGCCTCCTCCCCCCGCCTCGTGGGGAAAGATATCCCACCCCGCCGCCTGTCACGCATCCGACTCTCGGCGGCCGGCTAGGCCACCGCGAAGGAGTCGGCGAGAATGATGCCCGCCACCGGATCGACCGCCTAGCGCGATCCATGGTGCTAGAAGAAGAAGATGATGTCGGCCCGCCTTGTTTTGGCCCCCGCATCCGCGACGAGCCCTTCCCCAAAGGGTTCTCGCTCCCAAGAGACACGCCAAAATACAACGGCTCCGTGAAGCCGGAAGACTGGTTGATCGACTATTCCACCGCAGTCCACATAGCGAATGGCAACAGGCGCATTGCCGTGAAGTACGTCCCGCTCATGCTTCAAGGCACCGCGCGCACTTGGCTGAACAGCCTCAAGCCTTACAGCCTCAATAGCTGGCTAGACTTCGCGGAAGTCTTCGTCCGCAACTTCACCAGCACATACAAGCGGTCTCCCAAGCCCCGCCAGCTCTCCTTGTGCGTCCAAGGGCCCGGCGAATCAACTCGCGACTACCTCACGCGCTGGGCCGAGCTTCGCAACTCCTGCGAAGGGGTGCACGAGGTTCAGGCCATAGAGTACTTCACCGCCGGGTGCCGAGAGGGCACCCTCCTCAAGCACCGACTCCTCTGTGACGAGCCGACTACCCTCGACGAGCTGCTGATCATAGCAGATAAGTATGCCACGGCCGACTCTTCGATGAAGACCGAGCTTCGAGTAGATGCATCTAGAAAGGTGCTCGCTCCGGCTCCCAAGACGCCGGCTGGTGACTCTAGTCGACGCCCGTACGACCACAAGCGCAAGGGCCCTATGCCGCCTTCCACCAGTCGGCAAGTGGCCACTGTCGAAGATGAACAACCCGAAGGGCGGCCCATGCCCAAGAAGCAAAAGGGCGGCAGGCCGGCTTGGCAGCCGGCTTTCTCCTACGAGCAAACCCTTGATGCCCCCTGCAAGTTCCACAGCGGTGCGAAGCCGTCCAACCACACAACCCGCAAGTGCCATTGGCTGACACGGATCTCCAAGGGTGAGGGGCTATTGCCGCCTCCACCAGCCGGCCAGCCGCCTCCAGCCCCCCACCAGCCGGCTGCTCGACCAACTGTCGGAACCATTCAAGATGAGTTCCCAGACGAACACGCCGCCTACGTCGTCTTCACGAGCCAAACTGAAGACAGGCGCAGTCGGCGCCGACAACACCAAGAAGTCAACACGGTCACCTCTAGCAATCCAGAGTATATGCATTGGTCAGAGAAGCCCATCAGCTGGAGCCGGGCCGATCACCCAGAGGTGATGCCGTCTCCCGGCTCTTATGCGTTGGTACTAGATGCCACCCTTGCGACGGAAAGGCGGGCTGCTCGTTTCTCCCGTGTGCTGATCGATGGCGGAAGCAGCATCAACATACTATACCGCGACACCATGGAGAAGCTGAACATCAAGACGAAGCACCTCATGTCAAGCCGGACTGTGTTCCACGGCATTGTACCCGGCCTATCCTGCTCACCAATCGGCAAGATTAAGATGGATGTTCTCTTCGGAGACAAGGATCACTTCCGCCAAGAAGCACTTTGGTTTGAAGTGGTGGATCTAGAGAGCCCTTACCACGCATTGCTTGGCCGACCTGCCCTGGCCAAGTTCATGGCTATGCCCCACTACGCCTACCTCAAGATGAAGATGCCAAGTTCGAAGGGGATCATCACCATAGCCGGAGACTACAAGAAATCTTCCGAGTGTGCTGCAGCCAGCAGCCGGCTAGCCGAGTCCCTCGTGATTGCTGAAGAGAAGAAGATGCTGGACCGAGTCGTGGCCATGGCCGGCAAACAGCCGGCCCTGTCCCCCGACCCCAAGGAGTATGACGCTCAAGGTTCCTTTCAGCCGGCCAAGGAAACGAAGAAGATACCCCTGGACCCGGAGAGGTTTGCTGTCATTGGTGCAAACATGGACAATAAATAGGAAGGCGAGCTCGTCGACTTCCTCCGTGAGAATCGGGACATCTTTGCATGGTCCCCAAAGGGCATGCCAGGTGTTCCGAAGGATTTCGCCGAGCACAAGCTGCACATTTGAGCCGACGCGAAGCCAGTCAAGCAACCTCTCCGCCGGCTGTCGGAGGAGAAGAGAAGAATTGTGGGTGAAGAGATAGCCCGGCTCTTGGCAGCCGGTTTCATTATGGAAGTGTTTTTCCCGGAATGGCTTGCCAACCCGGTTCTAGTGTTGAAGAAGAACAACAAGTGGCGCATGTGTATAGATTATACTAGCCTGAACAAAGCCTGCCCCAAAGATCCGTTCGCCTTGCCTCGGATTGATCAAGTGATAGACTCCACAGCCGGATGCGAGCTGTTGAGTTTCTTGGATGCCTACTCTGGCTACCACCAGATCAAGTTGGACCCAGCCGACCGCCAGAAGACCGCTTTCATCACGCCATTCGGAGCTTTCTGCTACCTGACAATGACATTCGGCTTGAGAAATGCCGGTGCCACTTTTCAGCGTTGCATGCAAAAATGCCTCCTCAAGCAACTCGGCAGAAATGCCCACGTCTACGTAGACGATATCGTGGTGAAGACGGAGAAGCGCGGCACCCTGCTGGAAGACCTCAGAGAAACATTTGCCAACTTGCACCGGTTCCAGATCAAGCTCAACCCCGAGAAATGCGTGTTCGGAGTGCCAGCCGGCCAGCTCCTAGGCTTTTTGGTCTCCGAACACGGCATCAAGTGCAATCCAGTGAAGATCAAGGCCATCGAGAGAATGGCGATTCCTACCAAGCTACGAGACGTCCAGAAGTTTACCGGGTGCCTGGCCTCCCTAAACCGTTTCATCAGCCGGCTAGGAGAGAAGGCTCTCCCCCTGTACCGACTCATGAAGAAATCCAGCCACTTCGAGTGGAACGACCAAGCGGACCAAGCTTTTCATGAGTTGAAGAAGATGCTGACCACGCCGCCTGTCTTGGCGGCGCCGACTGAGAAAGAGCCCATGCTCCTGTACATCGCCGCGACTAGCCGAGTGGTCAGCACAGTCATTGTGGTCCAACGCCCAGAAGATGGCCGAGCTCAGTTAGTCCAGAGGCCAGTGTATTATTTGAGCGAAGTGCTGTCCACCTCGAAGCAAAACTACCCGCACTACCAGAAGATGTGCTACCTCGCCGCCCAGAAGCTGAAACCCTACTTTCAAGAGCATCCCATCACGGTCGTATGCACTGCCCCGCTGGCCAAGATCATAGGCAGCCGGGATGCATCCGGCCGGGTGGCCAAGTGGGCCATTGCGCTGGCTCCTTTCACGATTTTCTACTAGCCCCGCACCGCCATCAAGTCCCAAGCATTGGCCGACTTCCTTGTCGACTAGGCCGAGACCCAGTACCTCCCGCCGGCTCCCGACTCCACTCATTGGCGGATGCACTTCGACGGGTCCAAGATGCGCACCGGCTTGGGAGCCGGCATCGTCCTCACCTCTCCCAAGGGCGATAAACTCAGATATACATTGCAAATCCACTTTGCCGCCTCCAACAATGTGGCCGAGTACAAGGCGCTCATACATGGGCTCCGGCTGGCCAAAGAGCTTGGCATCCGCCGGATCCTATGCTATGGCGACTCGGATTTGGTTGTCCAACAATCATCTGGCGACTGGGACGCCAAGGACGCAAACATGGCGAGCTACCGCTTCGTCGTGCAGCAAATCAGCGGATACTTCGAAGGGTGCGAGTTCCTTCACTTGCCACGGGCCGACAACGACCAAGCAGATGCCCTGGCACGAATCGGCTCCACCCGTCAGGCTATACCAACCGGCGTCTCTCTCCAACGACTACTCAAGCCGTCTCCACAATCAGAGTCCATCTTCATACCGCATGACCCTGACGCAGTCGGATCCGACTTGGGGAACCCAGCAGGCGGCTCGGGGACTTCGACAGGCGGCCCGGGGACTGCCGTAGTCGCACCCGGCTCGGGGACTTCGAAACCCGGCCCGGGGACTGTAGCAGTCGGCCCGGGGACTGCAATGACACAGCAAGCGGCGGCCGACTCCAACTCTTCACCACCCAACCCGCCCACCCTGGTCGCAGTAGCCGTATTGACAGTAGAAGAAGTCGCAGCTCCATCATGGGCCCAGCCCATCCTCAACTTTCTGGTGAATAGAGAGCTGCCGGCTGATGAGACCTCGGTAAGACAAGTTCAACGCTGAGCTGGAGCATACACGATAGTCAACGGAGAACTCGTTAGGCGCAGCATCACCGGAGTCTACCAGCGCTGCGTCGAGCCAGAGAAGGGCATAACAATCCTCAAGGACATCCACCAAGGCGAATGTGGCCACCACGCGGCCTCAAGATCACTTGTCGCCAAAGCTTTCCGCTATGGGTTCTTCTGGCCGACTGCCTTGGAAGACACCAAGGAGTTAGTCAAGTACTGCAAAGGGTGCCAATCTTCAGCTCCAAGCAACACCTGCCGGCTTCTACACTCAAAACCATCCCCCTCACCTGGCCCTTTGCCGTTTGGGGTTTGGACACAGTGGGCCCATTCAAGATGGCGTGCGGCGGCATGACACATCTGCTTGTCGCCGTGGACAAATTCACCAAGTGGATCGAAGCGAAGCCGATCAAGAAGCTGAATGGGCCGACTGCCGTGACATTCGTCACAGATATCACCACCCGGTACGACGTACCACATAGCATCATCACTGACAATGGCACAAATTTTGCCAAGGGAGCACTGGCGCGTTTCTGTGCGACACTGGGCATCCGACTGGACTTAGCGTCCGTTGCCCACCCGCAGTCAAACGGCCAAGTCGAGCGGGCAAACGGCCTCATCCTCTCCGGCATCAAGCCAAGACTGGTCGTACCATTGAAGCGTTCGGCCGGCTGCTGGCTCGATGAGCTGCCGGCTGTCCTCTGGAGTCTGCGTACTACCCCGAACAAGTCGACCGGCTTCACTCCGTTCTTCCTTGTATATGGTGCCGAGGCTGTCATCCCAACTGACATCGAGTTCGACTCGCCTCGGGTCACCATGTACACGGAGGCGGAGGCCAAGGAAGCACGAGAAGACGGTGTCGACCTGCTGGAAGAGGGCCCGCTGTTAGCACTCAGCCGGTCCGCCATCTACCAGCAGGGTCTGCGCCGTTACCACAACCGGAAGGTCAAGCCAAGGTCCTTCCAAGAAGGCGATCTTGTGCTCCGGCTGATCCAGAGAACAACCAGGCAGCACAAGCTCTCGGCCCCTTGGGAAGGCCCCTTCATCGTCAGCAAGGCCCTAGGCAACGACTCCTACTACCTCATCGACGCGCAGAAGCCGAAGGTACGCAAGAGAGATGATTCCGGCAAGGAGTCGGAACGACCATGGAACGCCAATCTCCTTCGGAGATTTTACAGTTAAAAGCAGTATGTACCACGCTACCTTTTTGTATTAAGTACAAGACTACGGGCCCCCCGAGGAGCACTCGGGGACTGCCATCTTTTATCTATGTATGACGAGTGTCATACTTATGTTTGTACTATTACATTTGATTTTCTGTCCGGCACCGGGTTCGATCAGTCGGCCCGGGGACTTGCCGCCTTGAGTTATATTAAAGTTCTACCTGCAGTCAGACAAGTAGTGAGCCGGCACCCGAGCCCTCTCTTGTTGAAAGTCACAGCTCGAAGAACCGACTGTCCGATTGGCAAGAGCCAAAGGCAGGAAAGGATGCCCACATGAAAAACAGCTAAGGACTAACGAACCTATATAACACAAGCCGGCCTCCCACCACTCCTGCCGGCTGGCCGGCTTCCCATTCATGTTGCTACAATCCAAATAAGCTAGAGTACTTGCCCTCCCAATCGGCCAAGCACTTCCCCAGCCACAGACTGCAGAGCAGCTATCCGACTGGGAAGGCGGCGACCAAGGGAGGGCGGCAAAGGAAATAGCCAAAGGATGAAAAGTAAGAACTATGGGAAGCCAAACACATGCATGATTATATTTACACAAAAAGCCTTGAACAGGCCGGCAGTAAACACAGTCTGAATACACCCCTAGTGGGTGGAACTGCGCAAACTTAACATAAATATTGTTCAAAGAGTAACAGACAGGAAAGCAAAGGCGACAGATCAAGCTAAGGGTGCAGCAGGCGAGCCAGGCTGGTCGATGGAGACGGCGGTGCCGGCTGGAGGAGTGGCCGGCTGGTGGGTCTCGGCTTGGTCATCACCGGCTGCAGGCGGCGCGCTTGCGCGTGCCTCATTGCTAGAGGTGCGGTCAAGCTGAGGCTGGCCGGTTGCTCCGCCATCTGGCACGGTGTCTTCACCGTCCTCTCCCTCCTCCTCCTCGCCCTCGTCGCTGGAGTCGAGCTCCTCCGCCGAGTCCTCCCCATCGGCCGGGTTCAGCCCGAACCACTCCTCCGGCTGAGCAACGCCGTTGTCATCCACCTCAGGAGCAAAGGCGCTGGTGTCGGTGTAATCGGCGATCGCCGAGGAGCGCTGGATAATAGCCGGCCGCACCGCCTCCAGCTCCGTGTCGGCCTCCTGCCGCCAGGTGGCCAGCTGGTCCAAGCTCAGCTCAGGGTACCAGGCTCTGGCGAACTCCAGTGCCCGCCTGGCGCCGCACCGGGCCGCAGAAGCCTTCCAGGCCTTGAAGCAGCCAACCGCTACCTCCAGCCAGTCGGCAGTCCGACTGGGGGTACGGGGAACCACCTCGCCGGGCCAGAGGGCGGCCAACACTTGCGCCCCGATGCACTGAAGACGGCGAAGCATGCGGTGAGCCGGCTGGAGGCGGGCTTGGATCACCAAGAGCTGCTCCTCAAGCGACCGACGAGCATTCGGCGCGATCAGAGCCCCAGCCTGCCTCTGCGCCTCACGGTGGGCCTCGACGGCCTGATTGGCAGCAGTAGAGTAACCAGGGAAGTACTCTGCACAAGAGAGAAAGGAAGCACAAAGAGAAAAAACACAAAGTCAAAAATGGATCAAATGGCAAGCGGCAAGCAAGGAACAAAGAAGAAGGCGGCTTACCGTCAATCAAGTCTTCGATCTGGCCATAGCCGCTGATCAGCGACTACCTGGCATCTGCCCAGTTCGCCGCCTTGGTCTCGTATTCGGCTTGGAGGGCGGCCTCGCTGTCCTGCACCGCCTTCAGGGCCTCCTTGTGGCTCTCCTCCTGGTCGGCCAGCCTCTTGGCCAGGCGGTCATGCTCCTGGGCCAAGGCGCTGAACTCGGCTTCCTTGGCGCGAAGGGCGGTCTGAGCCACACCCAGCTGCTCCCTCAGGTCGGCATTGGCCTCTGCAGATAAGGCAAAGAAGAAAAAGCAATGAGGAAGAAGTCGCCAGGAAAGATCCGGCCCGACTGCTCAGCAGTCGGCCCGAATCTCGGGGACTACACCCAGTGGGTGCGCTGACGCGCCCCCACGTGAGATGAAAGGAGAAGCACTTACTCCGGCTCTCAGTTAGATCAGCCGTCTTCTGGGTCAGCTCCTGAGCCTGGGAGTTGAAGGCAGCCGCACGGAGGTTGTGGTAGTCCTGCAAGTCGGACAGAAGAGCAAATAAGAGCAAGATAGCAAACAAAGTCTACCAAGAAGTTCCAAGCCGCCTGCTCAGCAGCCGACTCGGAACTCGGGGACTACACCTAGTGGGTGCGCTGACGCGCCCCCACGGAAGAAATCAAGATCAAAGAAACAACAAAAGCGGGAAGACTCACCCGAACGGCCGACCGTGTCGCGAGGAACTCCTGATTATACTGCCTCAGCATGGCGGCCTGGGACTGAAGCCGAGTCCGGACTTCTTGCGCTGCTGCGTTCGGCACGGCAGTCCCGCCGCCTGGCGTCCACTCCGAGCTGGCGCTGGCCGCCTCCAGATCCTGGGCCGACGAGCTAGAGCCCGCGGCCTTCTGCGGGTCCGGCGCGCCGGCGTGATGGTGAACGAACCTCGAGGTCCGCCCTCGCAGCCGGCTCTCCCCCAGCCGGTTGCGCCGGCGGCGTGTTAGGTCGATTGCTTCGGTCCGCCCTAGGCGGCGATGGCGGTGCCGTCTCCCTCTCCTGGACGACGACGTCGCCCTCCTCCCTCTCCATCCCCGGCAGGTCGCTGCCGGCTTCCTCCGGCGGGGGCTCCGGAATTTCGGGCGCCACGGCACGCAGGGGGGTCACAAGCAAGGCCCCCGCTGCTGCCTCTGTGGCTTCAGCCTCCGCCTGAGCCTTGGCCGCCGCGTCGTCCTGCGCCTTCGCCGACTCCTCCGTCGCCTCCTGTGCCGCCTTGGCAGCGGCCGCCCTCAGCTCCGCCGCCTCCCGCTCCTCCCGCGCCTCCCGCACATTCCGCTCCGTAGCCGCCTGAAGCTCGGCGCGGGGATCCACGCGGCGGGTGCTTATAGATCCTACCGCCTCCCCAACCACGGAGGCGGCGGCGACTCGCTCAAGTGAAAGCGGAGCCCTGTTTTTTGAGTCATGACAAGGGCTCAGAAGCATGTCAAGAAAAGAAGAAGGGATACGCGAGAAGATTGACACTTACGCCGAAACTTTCTGTGGCTCCTTCACCACCTTACGGAAGCGGGCCGCCTTCGCAGCCGCCTCTTCCCGCCTGGTTGCCACCGCCCTGCTCTTGGGCTTCTTCGGCCGACTGACGAAAAGGCCCGACACAGCCCGGCGCTTCTGCCCGCCTCCTCGGTCAGTCGGCGCGGCAGACGAGCCCGCGCCACGATCGGTCGCCGGTTGGCGGCGTGGAACGATATCTGCCTCATCATCATCTGGCCAGTCGGCGAAACTGGCCCCAAGCCCGGAGCCGCCTGCTTCGCCGCCTCCCGCCTCGGTGTTGTCCTCCATTGCGGCCGCCCCCAAGTCGGGGTCCTCCAAGTCATGCCCCACCCGGTCGGGGAGAAATCGGCGATCCGCCCCCGCTGTCCCGGCCGCCGGTTGGAGGAGGGGGTTCTACCAAGAAAAGCCGGCTAGTCAGAGCCGGCCAAGAAAAACTCGGCGACAAAACTAAAGAAGAGAAGATAAATAAAGCGTACCATAGGCGGGGGATTGGCACGGGAGTACGACTCCTTGCCAAACTGCCACTCCGCGGAGAGCTTGCAGTTCGCGAGATAATTTACCATGTGAGCTACCTCGTCATGAGGCATATCCTTGGTGCACATCCGACTCGGATCGAGCTGGCCGCTCATTTGACAGATCAAATGAGGGCCGCTCTGAAGCGGGAGCACCCGACGCACCACGAAGGCGGCTAGCAGGTCGGCCCCCGTCAGGCCCTCCGACTGGATCATTACCCGGAGTCGGGCAACGGCGGCGGCTCCAGCCTGCGTCAGCGTCCTGGCCCGATAGGACCACTGGGGCCGCCTCCCAGCCGGCGGGCCGGCTTCATAAGCCGGCAGGTTGACTTAGTCGCCTTGCGGGGCAACGTTCTTCACGTAGAAGTATGATTTCTGCCAGAGCTTCACCGACTAGATCAGCGTGATGGCAGGGAAGGGGTTGTCGGCGGCCGGCCTCCGCATCGCGATGAAGGCGCCGCTCTGAGCCGGCACGCCCTGCATGCGGGTGCCGAGCTTGGTCTGGAAGAATTCCCTCCAGAGCTCGATGGTGGGGAGGACGCCAAGAAAGCCCTCGCACAGGGTGACGAAGGCGGACAGCGGCACCACCGTGTTTGGAGTGAGGTGGTGCGGCTGGAGCTGATAGAATTCGAGAAAGGTGCGGAAGAAGGAGCTCGCGGGCAGGCCAAGGCCGCGCAGGAAATGCGAGCGGAAGACTACCCGCTCGCCTTCTTCCGGTGCCGGCGTGATCTCCCTCGCCGGCGCAAGACAAACCAGTACCCGATCCTCGTCAGGCAACCGCCACGTCTTGCGGAGGATATCGACATGGTCCACATGGACGAGGGAGCCGTCCCAGTCTCCGCCGTGCTGCATGATGGCAAGAAGCTGGCAAGATAGGGCGCAGCAGCAAGGAAAGCACGACCCCGCGGCAGCGAAGTTGCGGGGAAGTGCGAAGATTGGCGCGGCGGCGGAGGGCTGCAGCAGCAGAGAAGAAGAACAGGAGGGCGGTGGAGCGAGGGTGAGCGTGCGAGCGTCTGCCGCTCCCCCTCCTCCCCCTACTTATAGCCTCGTGCGGCGA
The DNA here is from genome assembly GCF_018294505.1 of Triticum aestivum. Lineage (NCBI taxonomy): Eukaryota > Viridiplantae > Streptophyta > Magnoliopsida > Poales > Poaceae > Triticum > Triticum aestivum. The sequence continues at coordinate 533,399,248 of NC_057808.1, read as the reverse complement.
AGCCGAGGAGGCGAGGCGTGGGGGGGGGAACGTAGGATCAACTGCGCCCACTCCCCCACATCCCGCGATTATTGCGCCCTAACGGCATGCAGAAACTACCGTCGGAAGGCGAGCGGCCCGTCCCGGGCCACAGAAAATCCGCGCCTAGGCCCAGGCGTGGGAGTGGTGGGCCCCGGCCTGCGGTGGCGTCCCGTCAAGTGCGTGGGCTGGCAGGCTTTTCCAGCTAGAGAGCGCCACGCGGCGCGTGAGCGGCAAGCGGCCGGCCCACAACCCGGCGTGCGCACAGACCGGCTCCCGCCTTCAGACTTCAAAGCCTCACCAAGACGGCGCACCTGATCAAAGCCGGCTCCTAGCTGCTGGCTCTTCAAGATAGGAAGCTGATTGAGCTTCTCGTCCTCCTTTCAGCCTCGAAGCCCAACCAGCTTCGGGGACTACTGTTGGAGGAAATGGCCACGGGTAGCCTAACCGACTCCCCATGGCTCTTTGAAAATTATCAGGACGATCGAGCCTTCAAGCCCCCAAAAGACAGGGCCGCCTTCCCCTAGCCGGCTGTCCCACGAACCGACTACAGGAAGATGGCCCAGCCCTAAGAAGCCTTCCCGAAGAGAATCACAAGAGGGCCGGCTCCAAGAAGCCGGCCAAGAGAGGGCCGGCTCCAAGAAGCCGGCCAAGAGAGGGCCGCCTCCAAGAAGCCAGCCAAGAGAGGGCCACCTCCAAGAAGCCAGCCTAGAGAGGGCCGCCTCCAAGAAGCCGGGCAAGACTGCACCCTCAAAGTTTGCACCCTCATAATGACGACGAGACGGGGCGTGGCTACAGTGAAGCCTGCCACCCCCGAATCCCGGAGCACGCGTGGCTACAGTGCGCCGTACGGGTTGACCATCCCCCGTCTGGCGCGGCACTGTTGCCACGTGAATCATGACGCCCATGACAGGCTGTCAGTATGGCCCACGGGCGGCGGGCCCCTTCAGCCAGAGAGACGCTCGAAGGCGGCCAGGCCTCCTCCAGTCGGCCTGGGGTGTAGCCGGCTCCCAGTAGCCGGCTACTCCCCTCCCTCAAAGTATGTGCACCATAAACGAGACAAGACCAGGTAAGGATACAGTGAGAGCCCGCCGGACGGCGGCACTGTAGCCACGCTTACCTCGGCGAAGCCCACGTCATCAGGATGACGCTATAGTGATTGGAAGTCGGCGGGACCCACCAGTCGCCGGGCCCCAGCAGCCGGCGGAGAAGCCGGCGGATACAGACACTGATGGCCTGGACCCGCATCCAGGCGGATTACCATTGTACCCCTGGGGGGTCGGCCTATATAAACCCCCCAGGGCTCCCATGCAAAGGGTGAGAAAAGTTGATCTCTTAAAGTTACACACACCACGTAGAGGGAGGAGAAGAGCTAGCCTTGCCTTTCTTCCTCCTCGGACCGAACAGCTCAAGGAGCCTCTTGTAGCTACTCATATCGATCTAGTGATCATGCGGACACCCCGCCAAGAAGGACTAGGGGTGTTATCTCCACGGAGAGCCCCGAACTTGGGTAAGATCCGCCGGCGTGCATGTCTTCGCCTTATCCTGTTTCCAGGCATCGACGATGTCTTACTGGCTCCCACAATGATTAGCCATCCTTTGGCATATGTCGCACCTACCACCCGACATTTGGCGCCCACCGTGGGGCCAGGTGCACCTTCGTCCGGAGACCTGTTCTGGACGGGAACCCTTTGCCTTCCCCACGAGTGTAGCCAGCCCGGCACGCCCGATGGCGCTTGCCCCGACGCGCTGCAAGGCGCCAATGACGCCTGCGCGGCGAGCTGCCTCGCCGATCTCCTTGGCGAGGTTCGCATCTCCAACGAGCCTGCATCTGACGCGGGCACAGATTGCCCCGAAAGCCGCCTCGTCAGCCTCCTCGACCAGCTCTACGTCTCCAGCGAGCCTGCTGCGGACTTGGAGTCGGTCGGCTCCACCGACCCGATGCTTGTCGACTCCGACACGGCATCGCTTGACGCCTTCCCCTCCAACGTGGTGATCATCGACGACCCTCTCCCTCGAGCCGACAGTGCCGGCAGCACCATCACTGAGGTGCTGGTCATCAGCCATGGCGCCGCCTCGGGCGAGAACGCCCACGACGCCCTACAAGCGGCGCTGCACAATCTGTCCGTCCCCATCCCGGCCGACGCCGACGCCGAGACACTGGAGGCACGCCGCCTCACCCTCGTCGCAGAGGGCCAGAAGATAGCATCTATGAGACGCCTCACCGAGGCTCACCAGCGCGAAGTTGACCGCGCCGCCTTTGGTACGCCGCCTCCTGGCGGGCCGAGCCGAGCCGGCATCGTCAAGAAGCGCGGCACGGCCATCGCCAGCATGCTGGGAGCAGACCGCCCAGTCTACGCCACGCCCCTCGAGAACCTGCGTGCCGCCCAGGCGGCCGTAGACGAGCTGAACGGGCTAGGGGCCGACGAGCTCCCCTACATGACCAGGCGCATCCAGCAGCTGATCGACGCGGCCGCAGCATGGCATGAAGCCAGCGCCCGCGCTGAAAGTCTCCCCCCACGCCGAGAGCACGGCGCCACGTCCTGGACGCCGAGTGCGGACGGCGCCCGCGCAAGAAAAGACAACGAGCCGGCTGCTAGCCGCAGCCGGACTCGGCTCACCATCGAGCGCGACGCAGACGGCCGCCCCCGAGCCGTGGAACGACGAGGCAATCCGCCTCCTCCCCTGCCTCGTGGGGAAAGATATCCCACCCCGCCGCCTGTCACGCATCCGATTCTCGGCGGCCGGCTAGGCCACCGTGAAGGAGTCGGCGAGAATGACGCCCGCCACCGGATCGACCGCCTAGCGCGATCCATGGTGCTAGAAGAAGAAGATGATGTCGGCCCGCCTTGTTTTGGCCCCCGCATCCGCGACGAGCCCTTCCCCAAAGGGTTCTTGCTCCCAAGAGACACGCCAAAATACAACGGCTCCGTGAAGCCGGAAGACTGGTTGATCGACTACTCCACCGCAGTCCGCATAGCGAATGGCAACAGGCGCATTGCCGTGAAGTACGTCCCGCTCATGCTTCAAGGCACCGCGCGCACTTGGCTGAACAACCTCAAGCCTTACAGCCTCAACAGCTGGCTAGATTTCACGGAAGTCTCCGTCCGCAACTTCACCAGCACATACAAGCGGCCTCCCAAGCCCCGCCAGCTCTCCTTGTGCGTCCAAGGGCCCGGCGAATCAACTCGCGACTACCTCACGCCCTGGGCCGAGCTCCGCAACTCCTGCGAAGGGGTGCACGAGGTTCAGGCCATAGAGTACTTCACCGCCGGGTGCCGAGAGGGCACCCTCCTCAAGCACCGACTTCTCTTCGATGAGCCGACTACCCTCGACGAGCTGCTGATCATAGCAGATAAGTATGCCACGGCCGACTCTTCGATGAAGACCGAGCTTCGAGTAGATGCATCTGGAAAGGTGCTCGCTCCGGCTCCCAAGACACCGGCTGGTGACTCCAGTCGACGCCCGTACGACCACAAGCGCAAGGGCCCTATGCCGCCTTCCACCAGTCGGCAAGTGGCCACTGTCGAAGATGAACAACCCGAAGGGCGGCCCATGCCCAAGAAGCAGAAGGGCGACAGGCCGGCTTGGCAGCCGGCTTTCTCCTACGAGCAAACCCTTGATGCCCCCTGCAAGTTCCACAGCGGTGCGAAGCCGTCCAACCACACAACCCGCAAGTGCCATTGGCTGACACGGATCTCCAAGGGTGAGGGGCTATATGCGTGTGTGTTACAGGGGGTGCGAACCCTTGTCCCAGAGGAGGGGGGTGGCTTATATAGAGTGCGCGAGGACCCCAGCTCCCCTCCGTTACACAAGGTTCAATGTTCATAAAGAAGGAGCATTACAGGTAACGTCTGTAGTAAAGTGCTATAAATGACTATTAAGTCTAAGGGTAAATGCCCGACCGTTGCTGCGTGGAGTGGCTTTAGGTCTTCTGCACGTCGAGTGGTTTAGTGGTCGAGTGACCTAAATAAGGGGGTGTCTCCGAGTGAATGGTAGGTCGAGTGGATGCCTGTTGAACCTCTTTGCTTCTAGGACAAGGACCTTAGGTACGATGTATAGGTCAGGCCTATTACCCTACCGTAGGTCTATGTCCTCATCATTAGCCCCCGAATGGATTGAGGCCCGAGTGAAAAGGAGGTTGAAGTTGACCTTGCTTTGACTCTTGCTGTCATCTCCAAATGGATGCCTGTTGTTGGAACTTCGGCTTTGTTTCAGTCGCCTTGATCGATTCAGAAATGGCCGACTGGTTTTATAACATCATCCGTCGAGTGTTATCCTCGACATGGAATCTTTGGTGTGATCGGTTGTAGAGGATCCCGGATTTCGCGGGATTCAAAATTTTGGTGGAAGCGCGCCAGGAGGAGCGCGCCGTGGTAAGCGGAGTAGATAAAATAGGACGTTTCGATTTCCGCGCCACCTTTTTGGCCATGTATCCCGTGTGCGACTGTTAAGGGATTTGACAGGATCGTCCGGGCCCATGCGTCAGCCACTCGGAAGTAGGCCTTTAAAAGCGGCGAGGCCGAGGCGTCCGCACTGTGCGTGCCCATTGTCCTTCTTCTTCCTCTTGCTCCTTTACCTCGTTCAGCTTCTCCACTCTCGACGCCGCCGCACCGCCGCCATGAGGAAGGAGAAAACGGCGGCGCTGGAACGCGCGAAGAAGGTGTCGGGGGCGGCGAAAAGCAAGAAGACGAATCGGGGATCTTCATCGCGCTCAGGGCTACCGTCGGGTTGGATCCAGGGAGATTGGATCCGATCCTCACTTCGACAGGAAGACTTGGACGATATGGCCGAGTTAGGGCTGATCGTCCATGAGTCCGCGCGGCTGCTAGAGGGGGAAACGGAGCCACAGCCGCGACCGGGTGAGTGTGTTCTGCTCGCCACTCATGTCGACCGCGGCTTCTCGCTTCCTCCACACCCCTTCTTTCGAGGTTTCTTGAATTTCTTCGGGGCTCAACTCCATCATTTCACTCCCAACACCATCACATACCTTGCCGCATTCGTGTCCATGTGCGAGAATTTCCTAGGGTGTCGACCGCACTGGGGTCTTTTCAAGCACATTTTCACCATCCGCTCCCAAACAGTGAAGAAAGCGAACTCGAACGACGAGAAAACCCATGTTATCCAGATGTGTGGGGGTCTGGGTATTCAGAAGAGGAACATGAGTTCCTTCCCTTCGATGACTCTTCTTGAGTTGGTCAGGGGCTGGCAGTCGACCTGGTTCTATTGCCAGGATATCGTGACCCCAGGCCAGTCGACTGTACTTCCCCCTTTCTCTTTTGATCGTGTTCAAACTCCATCTTCGTTGAAAGTGATCGCCGCGGAGAAGGCGGAGACGGGCATGTTGGTCGAGAGAGTAGTTCAACTGATCAACCAAGGTGTCACCGGCATGGATCTGCTGGAGGTGTTCCTCAGTCGGCGCATTCAACCACTCCAAGCTCGTGACCACTCCATGTGGATGTACTCCGGGGCTGGTGATACCGCTCGGGTTCATCCGGAGGAGGTGGCGGCCAAAACAGTGGCCCAGTGGTTGAGGGGCATCACCGGGAACAAGGAAAACCCCAGGGGCGCCAGGAGAGTCAACCCTTTCAGTGACAGCAACCAGCCAGACAAGGTTTGGCCACTACAACTGATTGAATTTGGATGTGTTTTCTGACTGTTTGTTGATCCGACTGATTTCCACTCGGCTCCTTGTTTTGTAGATTTATACAGAGATGTACTCAATGCCCAATGGCGAACAAGCTCTGGAGCAGGACCATGAAGGCAAGGACAGCGCGGAGGAGAGCGGCAAGTGGGAGTCACCAGCCGACGATGATGAAGATGAGAGCGATGAGTCAGACGACGAGGAGGTAGCCGACTCACCACCTCGTTCCGAACGTCGATCCAAGCAGCACCATGATCCTGCGGGCAGGCACGGCAAGGCTGTGGCCTCGAGCGCTCCATCTCAAAAGCGCGCTCGGTCTTCGACTCCAGAATTGGCTGAGAAGGTCACCAAGCAGCCCAAGATCAATCCTTCGAAGGCTTGGAAGACCTTGCCTAGAATCAAGATGGACGTTCTTGTTGCTTCTGGGTAAATGTTCTCCCCGTATTTTCTTGTTCTGACCGATTCTCTTGTACTGACCGAGTGGATGATGAACCTCTACAGCCCGGCCTCAGCTGCGACTGATATGGATATCGACAAGACTCCAGACAACAAGGAAACCGACGACGCAGCTACCTCCAAAGCCAGTAAGTCTACCCGACTCGAATTTATTTGGACGACTGGATTGTTTGTCAGCTATCTCTTTGACTTTCTCTGTTTGTTGCAGCACCACAGGACGTTGTTGTGCCCCCGGACGATGAAGAAGAAGTACCGCTGAGGGGAAGGAGGAGGAGGGACAAGGAACTGAGCGGGAAAGCACCTGAGGCCCAGGTTCCTCAGTCGACTGAGATGCCTGGGACGGCAGTCGAGCGATCGACAGATCCGGCACGTACCAACGTCACTTTCGCTATCCCGCTGTCGACTGATTGCCCATCAGGATCAGCTACTCAGACTTCTGCTGCACCAATACAACTCCACGCATCAGACCCAGCGGTTGCTCCGACTGCTCTGCCATCATCGCTTTTCACTGCGTATCAAACTCCGGACGACCCACCGACTGCCACCAAGGAAGCTCTTCTTACGTTGAACCTTGTGATGGGGAAAATGAAAGTGGTGCATGAGGCCAGTCAGGTGGCCTTCAACGCCGGAGCTGCTCTGCAGACCAATGTCCAGGTTAGTTGATTTCTGATTGATCATATTTCTCATCCGATCACCCACTTGGGTGTGACTGTTTTGAAGTTGCACGAGTCAATTTGAGTCATCTTGAATTGAATCTTTGAACTAGTGGGGGCACTCTTAGTGCACCCACTGGGTGTAGTCCCCGAGACCATAGTTGACTGCGAGCAGTCGACTGTGGTCTGAGAATCTGTATTTTGTCACTCGGTCTGGACTGGCCAGGTTGAATGACACCAGAACCAGTGGGGGCATACTAAGTGCACCCACTGTGTTTGCCTTCGAGTGGAATTCACTTTTCAATTGGAATAATCTTTGTACTTGAGATGCAGCTATTGTACTTATGGCGCAACTCCGAGGAGAAGGTTGCAGTCGACCTGCACCTCGCCGTCCTTGAGGATAGGGAGGGAGACAACGTTGTACTTGTGGCGCAGCTCCGAAGGAGAAGGTTGCAGTCGACCAGCACCTCTTCGTCCTTGCGGATAGGGAGGGAGCACACGTTGTACTTGTGGCGCAGCTCCGAAGGAGAAGGTTTCAGTCGACCTGCACCTCGTCGTCCTTGCGGATAGGGATGGAGCGCACGTTGTACTTCTGGCGCAGCTCCAAAGGAGAAGGTTTCAGTCGACCTGTACCTC
>NC_057808.1:533390340-533390829 GCF_018294505.1 Triticum aestivum | reverse complement strand
CCCCGAGTGGGAGGGTTGCTCACCACTCGGTAGGATTTTTCAAACTTAGGCGAGTACTGCACTGCATCTAAGCCCCTGAGCTGGAGGCTTGCTCACCACTCGGTAGGATTTTTCAAACTTAGCCGAGTACTGGACTGCAACTAAGCCCTCGAGTGAGAGGCTTTCTCAGCACTTGGTAGGATTTTTTCAAACTTAGGCGAGTACTGGACTGCAGCCAAGCCCCCAAGTGAGAGGCTTGCTCATCACTTGGTAGGATTTTTCAAACTTAGGCGAGTACTGGACTGCAGCTAAGTCCCCGAGTGAGAGGGTTGCTCACCACTCGGTAGGATTATTCAAACTTAGCCGAGTACTGGACTGCAGCTAAGCCCCCGAGGGAGAGGCTTGCTCATCACTCGGTAGGATTTTGCAAAGTTAGGCGAGTACTGGACTGCAGCTAAGCCCCTGAGTGAGAGGCTTGCTCACCACTCGGTAGGATTTTTCAAACTTAGC
>NC_057808.1:533387115-533388167 GCF_018294505.1 Triticum aestivum | reverse complement strand
AATCGGTAGGATTTTTCAAACTTAGCCGAGTACTGGACTGCAGCTAAGCCCCCGAGTGGGAGGGTTGCTCACCACTCGATAGGATTTTTCAAACTTCGGCGAGTACTGGACTGCAGCTAAGCCCCTGAGTGGGAGGGTTGCTCACCACTCGGTAGGATTTTTCAAACTTAGGCGAGTACAGGACTGCAGCTAAGCCCCCGAGTGGGAGGGTTGCTGTCACAGCCCCAGATCAGCCCTTGTTTGACTTTTGCTTGTTCCTCATGTCATCATGTTTAGTTTTGAAAGAAACTTGAAATGGGGATTGCCTAAACCCTAGCATTAAAGGAATTCACTAGGTTCAACCAAAATATTTCCAGTAAATCCAAATGGCTTTCAAAAAATGTTCATCATTCTTGGAAAAATGCTGGAAACAGTAACCAGAGGTGATGCACATCTTTCCATGTCATATTTGGGCTCTGGATTAAATTATACTCTATTTGTATTTGGGCATTTAAATGCTATTAAATATTTTAAATGCTCAAATAATCATAAACTAAAATGTTTACTGTAGGATATATTCCCAACAGTGATCATGAGTAGTTTCATGATTTTTGGAAGTGTCTAAGTATTTTTAATAAAGCCCTAAAGACTACAGAATATTAGAAAAACAAAAACAAATTAGAAAGCAGAAGAGGGAGAGAAAGTTACCTGGACCTACCTACTGTGCAGCCCACCTGGCCGGCCCAGCTGGCGGCCCAGCCCACCAGGCGCTCTCCTGTCGCCTTCCTCCTCGCGCCAGTAGGCGAGGGCGCGTGCCCGACGCGCGCCGCTACACGCCGCGGCCACCTCCTCCCTCCCTGCCTGCCTGGCTCCGCCTCGACGCGTCTGGACGATGCCACGCGACCCCCAGAGCCGTCCGGCTCTCTCTCGCTCTCCCCCTCCTCTGTTCTTCCCGCCCGAACGCCTCCGTCGCCGCCGCTCGCCACCACCGCGGACACCGCCATCCCGGCGACGCCCTGAGATGCCCAAGAGCTCCGCCTAGTATCCCTCTTCCTCCTCGTCGAGCTGTGCAA
>NC_057808.1:533385640-533386026 GCF_018294505.1 Triticum aestivum | reverse complement strand
AAGAGAAGGTTGCAGTCGACCTGCACCTCGTCGTCCTTGCGGATAGGGACGGAGCGCACGTTACACTTGTGGCGCGGCTCCGAAGAGAAGATTGCAGTCGACCTGCACCTTGTCGTCCTTGCGGACAGAGATGTGTTTCAAACTTAGGCGAGTACTAGACTGCAGCTAAGCCCCCGAGTGGGAGGGTTGCTCACCACTCGGTAGGATTTTTCAAACTTAGGCAAGTACTCGACTGCAGCTAAGCCCCCGAGTGGGAGGGTTGCTCACCACTCGGTAGGATTTTTCAAACTTAGGCGAGTACTGGACTCCAGCTAAGCCCCCGAGTGGGAGGGTTGATCACCACACGGTAGGATTTTTCAAACTTAGGCGAGTAGTGGACTGCAGCT